>NC_051176.1:170086987-170266647 GCF_013339695.2 Rhipicephalus sanguineus
GCGCCGCTGGATGCAGAGCGCTTCTGATTTCTGTTCGCTTCCGGTTGTTGTTTAAAGCCACGTTCAGCAATATCCCTTTCCGACCACGCAACCAGCTGTACTGGACATAACGAAAAAGCGGCACAAAAAAGCAAGCAAAGCCACAATCGGAGCCACTTTGGCAGCTTCTGTAATAGGCGAGCAATAGCTTTTTGAATGTAGGTCCTACCTCAGCCCCATTTTTTTATGGGGGCGCCTCAGAGTAGTGGCATCATCCACGAGGAAACGCGCGCGCACCGTTTGGTCAAGTGCACTAAATTATTTCAGGAGCTGTCTTCGCGCAATTCAAATAATTTAAATCGTGCGAGCTGACTTATGCCCTCTTGAAACAACGTTGCGAAAAGGTAGCTTTTGTAATCAGAAGTTTGCTCGCAATGCGAGAATGTATTTATGTCCAGTACACTGGACATATATGCAATTGGCGCGTATGGTGCTAAACATGGAGGGAAAAAAAGAAAAAAAGACAACTATAGGGAGTGTCATGTGAAAATCTTGAAGCCCAGCCATAAAAATGAAACAGGAGCACGGAGCACGAGGAGGGAGCGGCGTCGGAGGAGGTTTGTCTTGTGGACGCTAAATGTGCTCCCTCTTAGGTTTTTCCCTTTCGCTGTGCTGAACGCTGCGTGCGACAGTTAACCATGAAAAATCCTTTTTTATTTTTCTCGAGTCAAAACAAACAGTTTTTGTGTTTTATAAGACAATCAACCCTCTGACAGGACCAAAAGCAACATTCTTTCAAGGAAGAAGGCAGAATGCGTGTACCAAGAAGTGCAACAAATGAATCCTAGCGTCCACTATACTGGGCATTGTTCTCCTGTGAAAACCACTGTACTTACAGTCTCCTTTATTTTTTGCATGCTTTTCAATAGCTCTTTAGCCAGAAAATAACATTAACATGTTTTTGTTCTACCCTATAAAAATTCGGGACAGAAAGGGATATGGGATCTGCAAAATGAGACCCTCTATGCAACAGTCCTCGCTGAGTCCCAGCCAGGTACCCAAAATAATTTTTTTTTTTGTGCGCGCGAGGCCTGCTTGACTGGCGGGATATAAACGCATAGTTTTTATTATTTATTTTATGATCCCCACCATTGACCCTTACCCATGCATAAGCCACTCAGTCATCATTTTCCATAAAGTTCACTATCTGTATAATCAAAGTGCCAAATTCAGTTTTGGGAGCTGGAAGAACGCTTTGACTGCCACGTGTTGGCACCACATAATCGAAGACCAGCGCCTGCGACATCACCAGGTATTGATAATTTGGCTCAAATAGACAGGACAAGAAGGTAGATAAAAAGGAGCCAAGTATACCCAAGACGTTTTTTCTGCCGCCACCGGTCTAAAAAATTAGCCAAATTGGCGCAAAGTAGCCAAACCTCGAAACCCTCACGTGATGCAGTAGTGAGGTCTACGCTTTCTTTTTCAAGAATGTTCAGTAATACTGATATTCGGCACGGTAGCCTGTCCTTTCCATGATCAGTTCGTGAAGAAGGCACGACCCCAGTTTCTCGCTCTCGAATGTCATATTTGAGTGAAGGAGATTTGCTTAGATTACAAAGATCAATAAATCCCATGTGGCCTCTTTTTTTGCTTTTTATATTTCATAGCAAGATTAAACTGATAATTGTAATGAAGTGGGAGATTCCTCTTTCCTTCTTTCTTTCTTTCTTTCTTTCTTTCTTTCTTTCTTTCTTTCTTTCTTTCTTTCTTTCTTTCTTTCTTTCTTTCTTTCTTTCTTTCTTTCTTTCTTTTGCAAGAAAGACAACGTCTGAATATGTTTTGGGGCGCTGTTTCCCATACAAGACTACAATAATTTCAACGAGAAATAAGTTTGGTGTTATACAGCAATAGCCGTACTTTTAGTTGAAGAACATCTCGAAGCCTACAAAGCGCGTTATCGTACTTATACTTCAATCGGCTTTCAGTCAGCTTCTGTGCGCGTGATACGTGCCTCCCGTTTATGAGCCCAGTGCAAATGCATATATGCTTTCCAAATTATGTGGTGCGAAAATGCCGCTGGGCTTACAAAACACAAATACCGCTTAAGAGCGTAGATGGTTCTCGAATGCCGGCATGTATTTATTGAATGCTTTGCGCGCCACTTGTTTGGGGTTGGCGACGGTGGCGCCATCAGGTGAACGCCTGCAGAACGGTGAAGCGACTAGGTGCCGTTTTTCACGGGCGGTGTCGTTTGAACCCCGCCTTGATGCACGCTGCTTTTTAACTCGCCTGTTCGGGGTTCCTGATCAGCCTGAACCCCGAGGGTGTAGGTAGCATCCTCTGTGGGATCAAAAGATGAGATAGAAAGAATTTGAAGCGCAAATTGTGACGAGGATATCAAAGGGAGAAACAAAGGGAACAGGCGATTTCAGATTTTGCCCAAGAATTGTCTTTGTCTGCACTTCTTTCACAAATATAAATTTACTAGCCAAGCAACACTCATTTTTAGCTTGAGGGCGGAACTGATTAAAAAAGGCAGGTACATTTGTCCTAAATGCTTTACAAGTAATTCTATAGGTTTACCTACAGAATCCGCCTAACGGCCACTACATGTAAGCATTTCGCTCTACGAACGGAATGGTCGCTTCTTCTATGTGTATAATCTGCTTGCGTTTGAGTGTCCGTAATCAAGCATGCGTAATCAGGGTCATGCAGTAGGTTTATGCGAGCTAGTGCATCGTGAAAGCACTTGAACGGGTTAAAATAGAGATGAGAAATACGATATGATGGGCGCAAGCTACTTAAATGATCGTTATTTGTAGGCACGTTGTTATGCGCATAATGCTTACGCAGTGAACGCAATTTTCCCGACATATAAGAGCGCAGAAAGGGGAAAAGAGTGGCGCATGTTTCAATGCACGATCGGTACTGAGACAGCCAGCTGAAAAAATCAGTATTCTTCTCCTTCTCGATGAGAGACAAGGATGACATGCTGAAACACTTCATATTTTCCTATCATAACACCAAGATGCTCATTCAGTTGGATTATTAGAAGTGACAGACATTACATGCACTACAGTTTAAAATAAAACGTTCGATAATTCCCAATGTTTTGCTAATCAACTTCTTAACCAAATACTCTAGCGCATATGTTTGCAATGCAGGAGTTGAAGCTTTCAAATGACAAGGCGCACCCAGTTGCAACAATAATAGCTGGTGTTTTACGTGCCAAAACCACGATATGATTATCAGGCACGCCGTAGTGGAGGGCTCCGGAAATTTCTACCATCTGATATGCACTGAGATCGCACAGTACACGGGCCGCTAGCATTTCACCGCCATCGAAACGCGACCGCTGCGGCCGGGATCGAACCCACGACCTTCGGGTCTGCTGTACCACTGTACCACCGAGGTGGACACATCCACTTGCAACGTATGTCGAAATCTGCACCAGTTTTCAGATGGGCGTTGTCAAACTTGCGGAGAAAACTCACTAGTGTTCCACTTGCTTTTTAAGTTCTTAACACAGCACCAAGTATGAGGACACGACGAACAAAAACGGCAAATGGAGGTTAGCGGGTGAGGGTGGAGTGCTGACGTGTCGTACAATGAAGCTAAAAGAATACTGGAACACAAATGCCTTTCATGGCAAATTTTGGGAACGAATAGTTTGACACTAGTATCATCGTCTAAATTCTTTCTATGTCGATACGACTTTCGAAGTAATTGGTTACAATTCGTGAATTGCGATCTTCGCCGTAACGTAATTAGCTGAAGAATTCCTTAGGAAAACTCCGTTACTTTGTCAAATATTCGAGTTATTTTTCAATATGTGTTAGCAATAAAAATCAATTTATGTAATATACATCTACATATAGCAGCTTATTTCCACACCAGCATGAGACCTATAGTTTTTTGTCATCACGTGTCACGATGTTCGCGTAGCGTTAGTCAAAGAAAAAATTTTTTCTGAGCATGCATGAAATGGCCTATGCGACACATGTCATCGAATATATAGATGTGTCGATAAAAATATATCTCTCTGTCTGTCAACAACTGCCCTTGTGCCATGCATAAAAAAAAACATTACAGTACGGTACCTAGACCTGATAATTAACAACTTTCACACTGCTTCAGCCTCTGAGGTTCGAGAAAAGTTGACGGTCATGCCGATTTTGTTTCAATACATTGATTCTAAACAAAATAAAGCAGAAATTGTGCGGGGTAACTTAACAGACTCGCAGCTGGTTGCTGTTACATGACTGGCAGACACTGTAAGTATAAGCAAATATTGTCCAGCCAAGTTCAGTTTTTTAATTGAAACTAAAAACTAAACGTGGCTGACGACTTTTTTTTCTTATATTTTGCACAGCCAGACAGAGGTCTGTCAAAGATGTTTACCTTTATGGCAATACGTGTGCTGAGAGCTCTAGAGTGTAATGAAAGGCAAGCGGACACTTAGCTCTTGCGTCTCTAGATGCCATTAACAAAATTTTCTTAGGCTAACAATTACTTTGCCTGAATTATGACAGAAGGCTTGCTGCACGATATCCGACATCTATGGGTGAAAAAGTCTAGAGCTGAAAGGCTTATGCCTAAGTTAACTTCTAAATGCTCTGCCAAACGAGCTGATTATTCCCATACTACACGGCCATCTTCCTGCCTGCCGTATCAAATGTATTATGTCTGCACCGACAGCGAGCTTTCAGTTCACACCATTTCAGCTACCTTTTTTTTATATACGTCAGAAGAAATGAACGCTGCTGGTTCCTCTCACCGTGAGTTCGCTCACTCAATGGACCTGAGTTTAAGTGTGTGGTTAAACTTCGAACTGAGGGCTACTTCAGTTCAATTCAATTCAATTTATTTTCCAGTATATACATGCTGGATGGTTGCTTTGGGTTAAAAGCTACATAAGTAGCTTGAAGGGACCCAACGACCAGACTATACAGGGCAGTAACAACAAGCAGTCCAGTGCAGTGGCGAGCAAACCAACAAGTAAAACAGAATACGATATCGTAAGTACATATACAGCGGTTTACATGTATTTCCAGCATGAGAATTGCAGGAAGAAAAAGTGAAAATGTGAAAAAGTGAAAACATGTGCATAAAAAAATGAAGAAAAGAATGCTACATGCAATAAAATACCGCTATAGCATGAGTAATAAACAGAAATAATAACAACACAGAATAACACCGTACTACTGTAGCAATACTAGCTATTTGGAACAAAATCAAACACTGGTCATATAACGCAGAAAGAAATTCATGTAAGCAGAAAAACTATGTTAAAAGAAACGACAGAAGTTACACACAATGCAATTACACAGAATGTCACAGTATGTGACTTTTGCAAGTGAACGAAATATAAGCGCAAGTCTTTTTTACTGAGCATGTGAATGTCTTCATATTTAATTAAAGTATGTGGTAGTTTATATAAAGCAACGATTGATGTTTGTAGTGCATCCTGTAATATGGAACTGACCATGTCTCAAAGTTCCTTGTGTTCGCATTAATTCCAGATGCCAATCGTTTTATGTAGTTCTTCAGGTATTCAGAAACATATCACGCAGTATGTAATAAACGAAAAGTGTAAACGTTCTTTTCTTCCGCATACCTAAAACGTGCACAATAACTTGGGTCGGTGATAGCACAGATGAGAACATCTGTGTACTAACACCGTTTGAATTCATCACAGCACTAAGAATAACGGCCACTCAGCACTGAGTAGAGGTCGCATACTCTTTCTGTTATTTCATAAATAAACTTTTTCCAGTCTCTTTCACTGATTGCGTCATCGCCTGTTGTAACAGAATCTAACGGGTGGATGCAATACGTGCTTGATTTAAATACTTTCAGAAACCGTGGCCGACGAAACTACTCGTCAAATAAAGAAAAAGAACTGAAAGCTCGTCAAGTCTTAGCTCTCAACGATGAGCGACATTTTCTTATATCAATTCCGGTGGCACGGTGAAGAGAGCTCCGACATGTTCTTGGGCTGGAGAAGAGCTTCCTCTAAACCCCCCGCTAACCCTCAACCCCCTTCACCTCTACCCATTGTAACTGCTTACATGCTACAGAAGTTAATTGGTTCGGCTGTATCTCATATTCCGTTAAGCATGAGCGGGCAGGCTGGAAACGGTTCAGAAGGAAGAATTGGTAACGTAGAGGATGAAAAACACTGAGCTTAGCCGGGGTCACGCTCTGTTGACTGTATACGGTGTAGTAAAGCAGAGCAGAAATACAAAAAGAAAAACAGGCCGAGGAGAAGGGAGAAAATTGTCCGCTGTTACCAAAGCGCAGACTCGCATGCTGTCTTGCATCGATATGACATTGTATTGAAGCAGGTCTGGGCAGCTTGCATGACACGTAACATGAACCGCTGGAGAAGCCTTTACGTGACCACGGTGATTTACATTCTCTTTTCATTGAAGTCATATTCCAGGAAGCGTGTTTCAACCTTTTCCCGATGACGTGCTATCTCTACGATGCTTATCTTGTTCATGTGCCTCTGCCGCGAAAAGAAGGCCATTTTGTATCTGTTCTGCAAGCAGCGCTAAGAGCCACGCTTCTGCATTGCGCATTGATAAAAGAAAAAAAAAAAAACAGAATGCCGAGCTGCGCTTGTCGGGATGAAACGAAGCGAAGCAGGACTGCGCGCGAGCGGCGTCCTTGTTTAAAGACGGACATGGGCCAGCACGATCGAGTTCGCTTCATGCGTAAAAGCGGTGAGGGCGGATGAGGATTCTTCCGTGCTCTTCTGCCCCCCAACTCTTCTGCAGCGTCAGCGAAGGAGACCGTCGAGTACGATAAAAGCGTGGGCTTGCGCGATTGCTTCAATGAGCATTTGGTCACAACCAAGTTTGTTCGTGCGAGGATGAAATTTGCGAACGAAGAACAAGTATGGCGGACGAACGAAGAAAATTAAGAAGAGAGAACAAAGTTTGACGGAAGGAGCATTATTGCTTTGTTCATGGACGACTCATCCGAGCGAGATGTAAAGGCGGAGAAAATGAAATTAATGCGGGGCGGAATGTTTATTCGCACTTCCATTTAAATCCTTTTTTTTTTCAGAAACTTAATCACGCTTAATGGTAAAATATAAGGTCACTGACTATAGCAGCAGGTATTCATTCAGCTGTGCAAATTTTTTGCTATGGTGCTGTTTGTAATAAAGGGGCAAAATTGAGGAGGAGGTGAAAATCGGAGACAAAGACGGGCGTGTTTTCTAAGGAGGGGCTTATTAGTTGAGCTGACAGCGCAAGTCCAAAGTGTATTGGAATACCCTTTCACATTCTCCCATAGGGCATACACGAAAATACAAATTAAAAAAAAAGAAGGGGGGGGGGGTCTCATATTCGCCCGAAGGCACTTCAGCGACTTCGTAAACACGTTTCTTCTATTGGCGATAAATTGATCTTTACCGAAATTGTCGACATAGCACGCCACTGCTTACGGGTCCTACGAAGGATGGTACGGGAAACGGAGTAGTCTGGCTGAGTCTGTGTTCAAACATTTCTATAGTCTGAATACGGCTAATACAATGATGCATCTACTATTTACTGATGTCGTTGTTAACGCCAGTAAAGTACCGCGTTTCCCACATTAAGCATCCTATACATGCGGAAAGAGTTCAGCCGCTGTTGCTCGAGTTTCCAACTAATAATTAATAACACTGCTTGAGTTTCTTCGATGATTGGAAGATAACATTCGCTTTTGTGTCACATGCTGCTGCGAGAAAATGAGTGCGATCCCATCAATTCTGTTGCAGCTGTGTGGCGTACGCACTAATGCGATAGGCGTCGCACTTCAGCATGCTTAGGTTTGCAGATCCTTTAAAGAGATCTGCAGATCTGTTTAAATATATAGGAAGCCTTATTTGCACCCAAACCGCCTCTTACGATTTCACTTAAATTAGTAAATAAACGCACGCTCGTTTATACACTCAAATTAGTTGTTGCGCCTTTCTAGACAATATATTAAAATATTTTGATAATAGATTTTGTTGATCTCTTCGGCAGTTGACATCCTTGCAACAAGCGCCTACAATTTTTAATGCATTGTAGCGACGACCACTGTCAATATTGTATATATCTATAGTGTATTGTGAGCATTGTGAGGCAAGATTTCGATGTAGGCAAAAAACGCTCGTTTCTTGCGAGTAGACGCACAAAATATTTCAAAGTTAAGCAGCAAACAATGCGCGTGGAAACGCACACACTTCAGCGCAATGGCAGTGTTTCACGATTTTCCCATGCCCCAAAAAATGTTCCTCGTAGACTTCTAATTGCGAGATGCGGAAAAGCTGGACGCCCACCTTTAAATTTACCCATCACTCAAACAGACTTTTGTTTTGTATTGTTTCGTGTCCTATGCAACCGAGACATACTCGTAGGCAACCCAGGGGAATGTAAACGGCAAAACAGGCTTTCTTCTCTTCTTGTTCCCGGTACGAACATAATTTCTTGTTCAAAGGCCCATTGGGACGGGCAGAGTGGGTGCAGGGGTCGCACGTGCAACTTTTGTTGCTAGTGAGGTGGTGGCGCTGCGACAGCTGGCTGACATACCCTTCACTCCGAGTAGCCCCGAAGAACACTGAGACACAGAAGCATGAGTGAGCCGGCACATAAAGTGCGGTTTCCTCTTATCTATACACAGCCTCACCTCAACCGAACGTAATGCGTGAAGGGGTGTGCGGCATTTTTTTTTTTTTTAGTACAACCTCATCTTGCAATCTTTTTGGCGGGATTTCCTGTCCCTCTCGTTTTATATCTGCTGTAAATATGCCTCGAGCATTTATGCGTACCCTCCGATGCCATATTGATTAGGCGTGGCACCATCCACAATGTGTGTTTGGCAAAAGAGAGCGTTCCTTGTCGGTGAAACGATTTATCCATGCGGGCCCATGTGGATTAGGTGGTGGCACACCGTCAGTTTTGATGATAACTAAAACGACAATGCTCAATGTGGAGGGATATGCCCGTGCCCTGTAGTCGTAAGCAGCGTGATCACGATCGATATTTGCTTGGGCGTAAATTTGGCCGATATAAGAGGGGAAAACAATAAACAAGCAAGCAGATCTTGACAGGGTGACCATATCTACAACGTCCCGCTCCATACTAGGCTAACGGGCATGTGCAAGGACACAATAATGGAGAAGACGATGAGTGGTGACAATGAAGCAGTGCAGCGTGTGTTGAGTACAACTCGCTATGTGTATGCTATGTGCAGCAATAAAATCACGCCATCTCCCGCTAAAGGGCATGAGGTGATGCGAAGCAGCGTTTCGGCATGTCGAGCCCGCGTTTCAGAGGGGAAAGGGGAGAGGGGAGGGGAGATCAGGTGTATGGAGAGGGTTTGCGCATGCGCAGTAAGGGTGGTCACGCCGCACACCACCGGTTCGAACTTCGCCATAAGATGCTTCGCATCTAATATAATAATTGTTGGGGTTTTACGTCCCAAAACCCCGATATGATTATCAGAGACGCCGTAGGGGAGGGCTCCGGATATTTTGACCATCTGGTGCTTTTTAAGGTGCACATAAATCTAAGTACACGGGTCTCTAGCATTTCGCCTCCATCGAAATACGACCGCTGCGGCGGGATTTGATCCCGCGACCTTCGGGTCAGCAGTCGAGCACAATAACCAATAGACCACCGTGGCGGCTGCTAGGTGCAGTAAGCGCACCATCATCACATAAGGACATATCAAACCGCTTGAAAGAAAGATTCAAAAGTGATATCCCATGACTCTTGGCCAATCTCCCATCAGGGAAATAAACCATATAAATAACAAACAAACAAAGAACATATACTGAGGCTGGCACAACCCTGCTTCCATTCCACATGCAATCCGTCATTTGTTTGTTAACGTCACTTGTTTCGGTTGTTAGAAACATAAACATAACTCTGGGCACACGTTTATCAGGTACGTTAATAGCTGTGTCATTACGTATGCAATGCGTTCACTGAGTTTCATATCTCAGAGCAACACAGGTGCTCTGAGAGACGCAATACCAGGACGGCTCTACCCGGGATTACGCCCTCTACCAGGGAGACGCAATACCCGGGATTATTTAACGTGCATTAAAAGTGCAGTGAACGAGTGTTTTTGCGTTGAGGACATCTTGAAACACAGCCGCCGTGGCCTAATATGGAACCTAAAACCTCGTGCTTCGTAACACGATGGCACGGCCACTGAGTCGTCCAAAGTGTACAGTGTCAATTTTTATGAAAGGGAACACGGGAGCGCATGGCCTGCGCGCTCCGGCGGCTGCCGTAAGCGCCGTCAACCGACAGCTAACGAAAGCTTGCCCGCTTTTGGCGTCATCTATTGGCTAACAAAATAACGAATCATGGCTGGTTGAGAAGCGCCTTTAGATAACGCTGCCTCACGGCTCGCGTTAAGGGCAATTCCTGCAGCTCGCGCAGTGCTGTCGCGCCACGCTCGATTTGTTGACAGGCAGACGACGCGCTGCCTGCATCGCCCGTTACGCGAGCCGAGATGCAGCGTTATCTAAAAGCGCTTCGCAACCGGCCATGACTTGTTATTTTGTTTGCCAATAGATGACGCCAAAGTGGGCGAGCTTTCGTTAGCTGTCGGTTGACGGAGCTGAAGGCAGCCGTCGCAGAGCGCAGGCCACGCGTTCGCGTGTTCCCTTTCATAAAAATTGACACTGTACATTTGCTGATAAATGAACGAGGCGGGAAATGGCAGTGGACATCGGAAACAAGGCTTATTAAAAATTATTGAAGAAATTTTTTATTCCAAAAGATAAGAATCAAACAAATGCTATAGTATGCAATAAGTTTCATTCCCTTAGAAGGATACTGTAGTGGCGGAATTTTCAGATTTAACTTAGTCAAGCTGTTTTTCCAACAGCCTTTAGCCAATGGTAGAACACTTTCATTTCTGGAAATAAATCTGTACTTTAACTGCGGTCTATATGAGGAAATAAATCACGCACGTTGTGGTGCTTAAAATTAATCACAACAAATCCGCGAATGAAAATGCGACATATTGTAATCTAAGAATTCTAGGAAAATGCTGGCGTTGCCTCATACGTTTTAATCATGCATAATATTATTTTTTTAAACGTAGGCTATGGAAGCAGGCCATGTCAAAGTGTACTTTAGTGAAATGAAATAGTTAAAAATTAAAGTAAGTAAGGAAGGTTAGTAAGAAAAGCAGTGGCGTAAATCCAGAAAAATCAAAAGGGGGGACACACATCCATGGAGAAAGGAATACTAAGGAGAGGCCCTATCGTATTTCAATGCATTGCGAAAAGTGTGGCGGAAGTGACGTCAGATTTATGGGGCAAACAAACCGGTATGGGGCAAACAAAACAGCAGACGCCCCGCGGCGTGCTCTCCGCGGTGGTTAGCTTCTGCGCAGATTTGTAGTCCCGGCGTAAACTTAACGCGTATTGTGCGGTTCGCACGCAGTAAAATGTTGCAAGCAGATTACCAGGCTGTTCGTGCGTGGCAGGCCCGAGCGCTGCGTGCTGAAATTCTTCGTGGAGCGTTTTTGTGCAACAGTACAGAATACCGGTACGTGCCGTGATCAAAAACGTTCAGCCCCTGCATCATCGTATTCGAACTCATCTAGCAGTGACTTACGCGTTCTTCTGGGCGTTAGGCTTTTTCCTTTCTCGTAGCCCGATTTCCCGATCTGTTGCCGGATTAGCGGTTCTTTGTTCGTGTATATGGAGTGAGCGTAGTAGCTATTCGGCGCAACGCCAACCTATAGTTGACGTAACTTCACGTCGAAAAGAGGGCACCGCTGTATTGTATACGCGATCGTGCACGTAAAGTTTGTAGTTCCAGTACGCACACAAGAACAAGCACGCAGCGAGCGCACACCGCACAATACATACATCACGTAGTCCGATAACAACATAAGTTTATTGCCCTTTCGTTGAACGACACAGCCTCTAAAAACGTACCATGCCTTCGGCGCATGTTATGTACGGCGCGTCAGACGCCAAAAACGAAAGTTCACGTGTGTTCTGAGTTGACACAATGAGTAAGAAGCAACAGAGCGCACATCCGAGAGCTTCGCATACAAATACCATGCATTAGTGATCAGCAATGAAGCGAACGTGTACGTACACATGAAAAGTGACAGCCGGTACTTTCCGCAGTGCACGCGATTTGCACCGGGTATACGCAACCATACGCAACAGCTGGGCATTGCGTAGCTTTCCTAAAGAACACACACAAGGAGCAGCACGCGTGAATCGACTGCGCCGCGGCGCCGCTTGGAATCGACCTTGCCGCTTGCACGGCGAAAAAAAAAAAAAGGCTCGAATCGCGCATGCGCTTGCAAACGACACGGCGGAAATCGCGAAATGTTTCGAGGCTCCTTCGCGAGGAGGCGATGCGGGTGTTTGCGATGTGGAGGCTTCACGAATGTGACGTCAGGGCCTCTCCTTATTTTTCCTTCCTCCATGCACACATCTTGCCATGGTGGCCATTTTGTTTTTTTACTTATGTAAAAATAAAAATCATTCTTTGAAATCAAATTGAAAAACGAACGTGGGTTTCCAGCTCGCGCAATTGCATTGTTCTGTTGAGTCTTCTCGGCAACCGGTTGAGCGGCAGTTGCGATGTCAATAGTCTTACCCCGGTCACACTGGCACATTTAGTGTCATTTTGAACGAGTATACTTACGGCCCCAGAATGTCACTTTGGCGGCGCGCTGCTACAGGAGAAAGGGAAGTGTAATTTGAAAATGATGGTAATGGCGATAGGTACTTAAGTAGCACAACAGATATTTGTTATTTCAGGCAATGTTGCTTAAGTAATAATGTGTTACAACTACAGTAAAACCTCGGTGATAGGATCACGGCTCGTACGAATTTCGGGGTGATACGAATTTTTCTGTGGTCCCGGCCAAGGCTCATTAGCCTGCAATGTATTGGAGTACGGTTGTTGCGAACCGATTTGCACCCCCCGACGTTTGTTACGAACGTACGCTAGGGCACAGGTACGAACAGGTGCGGCCCGCGCTGTCGCGGAAGACGCGGCCGTCACGCGCGGGCGCGGGCATGCGCGCTGCGCGACCATCAACGGTGCGTCGTTGCCTCCGAGATAGTGCGCGCGAATATTGGAGGCCTTTAGGCGCCTTCGCGTTTAGGTTACAGATGACGTTGACGTCGCGCTTTTTTTTTCGACGCGTTGAGGCGTGCTCCTGTGCTCGAGGCAACAGCGTCTTTGTACTGTGTTAAGACGTGCCTGCCACGTCGATGCAAGCCATGTCCCCGCAGTCAGACGTTATACGAAACAAGACTGAAACTTGAGCTACGGGTCCGCCATTAAAGTTGGACGACGACCCCAAGAGACGAAGCGGACGGTCTTGGCGAAGGAGCTTGGCCTCCATCTATCGTGTGCAAAGCGCTTCTTAAGTCACTTTCGCCGCAGTACTTTGGTGTCATGTAGAAAGGAGGCGCAGTAAGGTTAGGAAGGGGCTACTAGCGGTCACGGGGCACAACAGATCTGGTTCATTATTTACACACACGCGCATGCACCTTATATACAAGTACAAGTATGATCTTTCTCGTTTACAAACTTTACTGGCAATCATTCAGAGCTGTTCATAACGTCGCTGCGGCCCTGAGAAACACTGAATCAAAACATATGCCAACTTTCTTTTGTCGCATACTAATTTTTCCATGTTTTCTGGTGATACGAATTTTGGATGATACGAATATTTTTGGTAACCCCGCGAGATTCGTATCACCGAGGTTTCACTGTATAAGCAGCCCTCAAAATAAACTTAACGTACAAACGCGGCGGCTGCGGCCATTGCACGGATGGATGGATGGATGGATGGATGGATGCTATGAGCGTCCCCTTTATAACGGAGCGGTGACATGTCTGCCACCATGCTCGAAGAAAAAAGAAAAAAAAACTTCCTTGTTTCATGCTGGCCTAATACCTTATCTACATTGATTAAATCTATGTTATTATACCAAAAAAATTATAAATTCACGGTCTATCTCTCTGCCTCTTAAGGCAGAATGACCTTATTTTTTTCCCCATTTTTTATTTTGTACATTATTTATACTTTTCTGCCACCAATACTCCAACCGTCTCTTACTTATTTCTATCGCGGACGTGTTCAGCTTTCCATTGTTGTCCCTAAAACCCAAGGCTTCCTGTAGACTCGTGCCCACACGTATACATGTTCCATCGTTTCCTTAGTTTCCCCGCAGCGTGTGCTGGGCGTGCACCTGGCGGTCGTGGCTGTAAACTGCCTGAGAGAGAGAATAGCAGCGTAGTTTTTTGTGGTATAGCATGTTTTAATGCATAAGAATATTCCTAATAACGAAAAACGAAAATTGAAAAAATGCTATGAAGTCGGCTCTGGATAATGCCTCATTTATTCTCGAGACACTGCGACTGAGGCTAGACACTCGGTCGCAGCGAAGTGAGCTCGGCGAACGCACACGCCGGCAAGTGTACTTTGTAGTGAGTGTCACTGAGCGTTCCCGTGTGACAGCGTGCGTATGACACTAGCGGCGAAGTGCACTCCCTCAAAGTGCACTGAAGTTGCCCCGTGTGATAGGGGTATCATACAGCTGAAGCAGAAGTGTACTGAACGCAGGTACACACTGCAAAATGAACAGGCATAAAAAAAGTTGAACGCGCTATACCTAACTGTTAAAGGGGTACTGACACAAAATTTCGCGGCCGAGATAGCCTGCTGGATCGATTTCCGTGTACGTGCGTGTACAATCTGCAAAATATCGACAGCGAATAAAGCTTGGAAGGTATTTTATATGAATTTCGAAGTTCGCGTGCGCGATCCAGCATTATAGGCCGCACCTGTTGCATTGACACCCTCGGAGGTGACCCGAGGTGACCCCCCTACTTCCCCTACGTAACCGTTGTAGCGGTACAACAAGTTATGATGACGTCGTAGCCGCCATTTCTGTTTTGACGCGCTCGCCGCTGCGCTGTTGCTGTCTCAAGGAAATAGTCGCCAACAGACGACGATGAGGAGGACGACGACAACGAGGACCATGATGGCGACGACATTGCGCCGCACGTGCGGCAAGCGTGCGAATGCGAGGAGACGACGCGAACAGCGCGGAAGTGCGTCACACTTCTGTGTGCTGACGTGATCGAGCGCTGCAGCCGCTAGGTGGTGATAGTTGCACCCGGAGGCTTGTTGTTTTTGAAACCGAAACTGACACTGGTCGGCAATGAGGAGCCTGTAATTAATTATCTGTTGCACGCTGCAGCAAACGATGTGCCGTGTTATGACTAACAGGCCCCCAGCAACACATTGCAGCAAAAAAAACGCGAGGCTAAAATTTTTGTGTCAGTACCCCCTTTAAACAATTCAGATATATGATGTGCGAAAGATAAATTTCAAGGGGGGACATTTGCAAGGGGTGTCCCTCCCCCCTTCTTCAGCTTGAGCACAAAGGGGGCCAGGACCCTCCTGACCCCCCCCCCCCTTCGTTATTTACGCCAGTGGAGAAGAGTACTGGTTTTATCTTCTTGAACAAACACAAGATTGACAACTTTTGGTAGACATCTCCTACAATAATTGCCTAAGCTATGCGACAGCATTCGTTCACTGTACATATATTATTTACCTTCCATGACAGCCGATTAAAGGAATGTGATAGGACGTTTGTTTCCCTTCGTTGCTTTATTCGATGAAAGCGTTCTGTTTCACTGAGGACCATCTAACCCTCCATGAGCGACTCATGATATCCTGCTCTTCCACTCCGTTTTCTCCTTCGAGTGCATAGACCACCTATTGTTTCGTACTGATTTGTCTTTTTCAGTAGCCGCACATTCATTATGCGACGGCAGCACATGGATGGCCGCACATTCTCGGCATATCGCCACTTACAGCTTCATTTGTAGGCACTTAATGTAAGATGCAGGCTCACTTCTCTTTTCGGTGCCGGTTTTTTATTCTCTACGAGCGTTTATTCTGCTGTATTAAGCTTTCCAAGCGAAACAAGACTATTAACGCGTTAATCACTTATTTTCCGCATTCCATTTCAGTCCAGTTCCATTTCACTACAGCATTTCGAACATCTAACACAATAGCCTTTTACCTATCATTCTCATTTACTCTTATAGGTATACTGCATTACATTAGTCTGACGTTAGTTTGAATGAAGCATGATTTTTTTCTTTTCATTCCCTTCCTTCTTGTGTTCGTTTTTCTATATTGAGTGTTCGATGGTTCGATGCTTTCTCCTTCTGGCCGTTCTTTGGACTATCCCTCTTAGTGATTAAAAGCCAAAGGAACATCATAATCATCATCATCTATATTGCACATAGAAGCGTTGTCGTCATCATTTCGTTATGCTTAGCAGCACGGCTGACTCATTAGTATTGCATACAGTATTTGATTTAGGAAAGCGTCTTTCATGCTTTTATCTACATACAGTTGAAACTTGATCTAACGAAGTGATGAGGACGCTCGAATTATTTCGTTAAATATGGAAGTTCGTAAAATCAAGAAGGAATTTTTTTCAGTTCATCGAAATCTAAAATTGTAACGTAGCGGCGACCAAAAGCTACCAGGCCATTGTTCCAGCCACCAATCTACTCCTGCGCATGTGAGAAGTACGCGAGGGCGGCCCGAGGGCGGCCCTGACATGGAGCCTCCCATGTCGCACGGACATAGGGGGCACCTTATCAGGGCGATGCAGACCAGCAATAGGGTTACGTGAAGCAGTGACGGGCGAACGATATGCGGAGACGCGGAGAACGAATGAAGTGATTGAGCGAGCAGGCCGAGCCAGAAAGTTGCAAGGAGACGATTATTGCCGTGAAATCACGAAACCAACCCCCGCCGCCCGTAGCACCATCCGTTACGTAAGAGCGCTACCGACTGCCGATTGCATAGCTCCATGTATGGGCGCGGCGTACAGCCTCGTCAAACTAAAGCTAGGGCCGTGAGTAGGGCGCCTAGACGTTTTAATGCGATAGCGCTAGAGCGCACGCTCGAAGAAAAACCCGTCTCTGCAAATTTAGAAGGAAATCACCGCTTTTTTACTCGGTTATTTCTGGAAAAAACTTTTCTGGTTTGTTGGCCAAGCTAATTCGTTAATTTGGGTTGATAATAACACTGAGCCCTATGGGTATTGCCTGGAGAATCGAAATCACCTCGTTTTATCGGGGACTTCGTGAAATCGGATTTCGTTAGATCGAGCTTTAACTGCATTACTTTTCTTGAAGCATTATTGGCATTATTACTTTTTCGAGATACCACCCGGTTCGTGGCCATAGTGGGTGCCTGCCAACTGTATATTAAAGAACCATGATCATCACCATCTTAGCAGCACGGACGAACGAGGACGAGGAAGAGGGAACTGGTTGCCGCTGTCATGGCATGTCGCCTGACTGGCCCGCTCGCTGTACGCCGCCGTAAGCAACTCCTCCAAAGTTGACCACCCAACCGGAAGGCCCAGCACGCGCCTGCATGAGGTCTGGAGGCTGGCGGCCCCTACAAACGTCCCCCGGAAGAGTCGGTAAGTGAGCTGTGGGTGCACACTTGCGTCTGTTCTGCATTTGCGCTAGTAAAGTCTTTTAATCAGTCGACGACTAGCTTGTGTGTAAGCATTAGGAGGCCGGAGAGGCGATAAAATTAAGGGTGGCATCATTGCGTTGTAGCGCACTAGAGCGGGCTACAAGAGTCCGACCAGGAAAAGACGACGACGGGAAAGGCGAGAGTGATCAACTTGTGAGAACAGGCAGGCAGATGTCGATGCTGTGAGACCACAAAAAATATATATTTCGTCTGGAACCATTTTACACAGACGCGAACAAGAACACGCGCGACCGTCTCGTGCTGGTAGCTTCGTCGTCGTCGTCTTTTCCTGGTGAATTGTTCAGTGACCCGCCCACTGTATCTGCAGACGTTTCGGACAATGCATACCATCTACGCAACGCTATGCGTACCGTGGTTCCGCATCCACAACGACGAACATCTCGTAGTGTGTATGTAAATCCCGACCTCCAACACTGCACGCACGTTTATGTGCGACACCATGCCGGGCGACCTCTTTTGCAGCCCCGTATGATGCCCGTTTAAGGTCGTCAGCCGCGCACCTAAACACTTCCGTCTGCTCATAAACAGCCGCGAAGACACTGTTTCCGTCGACCGTCTCAAGCCTGCGTACTTGGACACCGACACTTCGACAACGTCGCATCTTACAACCACTTCGGAGTGCCATACTCGCCGCGTGCACTTTGCGGCTCGACGGTCCGCCCCTGGCCGCCCGCAACGAACCCGCGACTTCCTCGCTAGAAGGGGGGCCCTGTAACGCACTAGCGCGGGCTACAAGAATCCGACCAGGAAAAGACGACGACAATGAAGCTACCAGCCCGAGACGGTCGCGCGTGATCTTGTTCGCGTCTGTGTAAAATGGTTCCAGACGAAATATATATTTTGTGGTCTCACAGCATTGACCTCTGTCTGCCTGTTCCCACAGCGTCATAGCAAATACCGACCCTACATAAAGTTACTATTTCCTTAACGTTACGGTAATCATTAGCATTAAAAAATCAGTTGGAAAGAAAGCAGCAAACTGCTTTCTAGAAACTGGTTCCTCCGACAGCCTTCTGTTCTTTCCCGAAGACTACAGGAAGATCTTAAGCTCACCAGAATATTCCCAGTTCCTATCGAATACTGTCAGGACCGATGTGCTGAACTGACTCCTACATACACAGAGTTTTGCCCGTAATAGTGATGCATATTCGTTAAACGCAACGGAGCTCCAGTGTTTCAAATAGCATTATCCTGAATGACACGTGGTATGGCTCATCTGTGTGAGTGTTGTACACGTTTTCATAGCGTGCGATGTTTAGGTCTCGGCGTAGGATACTGACGTTAATAATGAGCCCACTTGAAAATCGGGCACGCCAGGCCACCAGATTGAATACACCACTTTGAATACAGAAGACAACACAAACGCGTTTGTGTTGTCTGGTTCTCTTTTCTTGTGCCCATGTTTGCACTCCTTACCTTCTTTCATGAAGATTTGTGATTCGAATTTGCCTGAAATGCGGATGTTGCTATTGGCCATTGCGCGAGCATCGTCTAAGAGTCACTTGTTCGTACAGGCTAAAATCATTGCGAACTCGACAACCGATTCCCAACCCGCAGTGGCGGCTTAGCGGCTACGGTCATAGGCATGCGCAGGGTTTCCCTTCAGGGGGGGGGGGGCGAAGGTTCATCGCAGTGCCCCCCGCCCCCGTGCGCACGCCTATGGCTACGGTGTTGCGTTGCTGAGCACGAGGCCGTGGGTTCGATTGCCGAATACGGTGGACGCATTTCGATGCGGGTAAAATGCAACAAGGAAAAAAAAGTTTACTTAGCTTCGGATGCGCGTTAAAGAAGCCAAGGTTGACAAAATTGTGGTACAGCAAAGAATTTCCTAATCTGTAGTCCCCCCCTGTGCATGCTTATAATCACACCGCTGATTTGGCCCGTATAAAGCCACAGTGCGCAGTTTTCTTTTTAATTTCCTTAAGATTTTTTGCCTTTACATCAATTACGTCATTTGTAAAGTGCACCATTTTGCTCTGATCGTAGGGTCACCATCGGGCCGTAGCGATGATATTTGGAATTCTCCTGCGACTTTTCGTCATCATCTACGACATCGTCACTTTGCCGATTTACATAATCGTACAGAGACCTTGGGTTCAAGCACGAAAGCAAAATGTCGTTTGGGTAAGCTGCACTGCAGAATGCTGCTTTGTTGTGTTCCTTTTTTAGCATTATGAGTGGTGTTGCATAAGGTGCGAATATTTCTAATGAACTTGAGCCTTGGCTAGATATAACAATTCCTTCTCAGTTGTTCTTTTTAGTTCTCAGCACACGCAGTTTTTCATACAGTATTCGTACGTTTCTGCATATATGTAAGCGTGGCTTTAAAAAAAATCGGCTTTACCGCACCTGTGGAGCAATAAATATGACTCTGAAAAGAGCGATGGATAGCTATAGGCTACAATGCTTTGTTTGTGCCTATAGTCGGTGAGAACCTAAGAATGAAAAGCAAAATGTACCACTGTCCGTGCGTAAAATGCGCGTCTAATCGCGGCCGCTCTTTTCTATGACGTAGAGGTTACGAATAACCAATCAAAAATGCAACATCGAGTCCTTTGCTGAGACGAGACGCGAGGGACCACTGCACCGGCAGCCACCATGTGGATTTTGCTGTCACGTTTCTTTCTTCCCATAGAGTTTCATACAATAGCCTAGAGAGGAAACTGGCGCTGCGATCGTTCGACCACCATGGGAATGATGGGAAGTGCGGGCTTCGGAGTGGACGTTAAAGAACCCCAGGTGGCCGAAATTTCCGGAGACCTCCACTACGGCGTCTCTCATAATGATATCGTGGTTTTGGGACGTTAAACCCCAGATATTATTAAAATTAGACTTATCGAGATGGCAGCGATTGCTGTGAATGCGGAGTGTATAACGGCCAGCGAGGTGACATGCTAGTGTGGGAAGAGAGCGCGCCAGCTTTTTTTTTTCCAAGCTGCCGCGTGACCGGCCACCGCTCCCGATCGCGCGCGCTTCACGAATTATCTGCTGCACATGAGATCTAGCAGCCGGAAAGCACAATATACGATCGCAGTTTGACGATAAGCCGAACGTTGGTTCCGAATAACCGTGCTTTCCGGGAACGTATTGACAGGTGAAAAAATAAGTGCAACTGTATTACAGGGTTTCTTTGTGTAACCGGTCGCGAACGTTGGCAACGGGAAATCGTAGGAAAAGGGAACGTATCAACGAGCAGTAGCGTGCAAAACTGGGCTAGTTGGTTGATCTTCATGGTAAAAGCAACGCAAAAAGAAGACGACACGAAAAGAACGACACAGTAAAGGCGCTGAACTAACAACTGTCGAGTGTATAGCGCGACGTAAACGTTGTTTTTTCTGCTCGTGGTAAAGTGGGAAGAACGTGTGCCGCGATAGATAGGAAGAAGAATGGCCAGTCACCAAAGAATGTGTGCTCTGTCAATCATCGCACTCGTTTTGTAACATGTGCATGTGTTGTAGTGTATAACATCCCGCTAATTTGTGGCAAAAGATATATTGGACAGACTGGTGCCTGCCTTAACGTGGGACTATGCCAGCACAACAACACATGAAAGGGCACACCTACTTCTTATTTGTGATCTCATTGTCGCCCTTGTGGCTGTACACCGTTGTTACTTTCATAGCACGCATGTCATCTTTCAGCACGTTGATCAAAGATCACGTGAAATCATAGAAGCGTTTCCCATTGAGAACAACCGTGATCTTTGCATTTCCCACCCACCCACCTACATTCATGATTGCGAATTCAGCCTGCTAGAGAAAATTTGACAGATATCTGTAATGTGATGGTGCGCGCGCAGTCAGACTACGTGTATTATTGCGATAGCAACTATATGGACAGTCTCGATGGGTTTCTGCCGTCGCCGTCATGCCCCATATGAAGTCCAAATTGATAAGATCCCCCCGCGCATCGTATGTTCTACCATGGGTAAAAGCGCGCGAGCGGGGGCGACGAACGCGGCCAAAGCAGAGATCAAAAGATCCGGCCCATTTCCGTCGCTCGGAGGGTGCATGCGATAACATCACCCCGCTCGGGAGGCCTGCCGTCGAAGCAGACAGGAAACGCCCGGCCTGTCTTTAACGAGCATGAAAAGATGCGAAGGTGGGGGGGGGGGGTTGTCGCGCGAGCAGCAACTTTGAACTTTGTATCTAAGGGCGCGGTCGCGATCGCTGGCGCGCGCGCTATCTCGACAACCATCACAGCGGGCTGCTCGATGTGCTGCGCTCTCAACGCGAAGTGACTATGCGGACAGAGCATCTCTACCTGGAGCGGCCGTATTCTCTTACACCAGCGTGTTGCAGTTACGCGAGATCGGATACGAGCTGCCAGAGTCACTTGGTATAATACTACCATTTGTTGCTATATCGCATTCATTGCTTCGCCCTTGCGGTGAAACTGTGACTTCTTTTATTCTCTTAATTTTAATAACCTCCACAGTTGTTAATTCAGCGCCTGTCGTTCGTCTTCTCGTCTCGTGGACTTTTTGAGCTGCTTTTACCATGGAGTACCAACGAAGTTCTATTTAATCACACGCTCGCAAGTTTTGCGCAGCTGCTGCTCAAGTGGCACTTTCGGAAACAAGAGTTCGCGCTCATCGAAAGTCAGTAATGCATGCCTCTCTCAATGCGTCAGGTGTGATAAACACAACTCTAAGAATCCGAAGCTTACTTTTTGTTACCCGAGTGCACCGAACACGTTCATCCCTACAACAACGCAGGCAGGACCGCTGTCGAACAAAAGGGATGCACCGGTGGTTCGATACACGCCGGATGTCACGAGAGCGCAGTTTAAAGGGCTGGAAACAATCGATTCATTCTTCAGACGTGCCGTGGAGAAGTACAGTGACAAGCCGTGCATTGGAACACGTGTTTGCAAGAAGGAGAAATACGAAATGGTCGATGGCAAACGAATGATCAAGGTAAGCGTTGCTCTGTTCGTGTTCAGCATTCCTCCTTCTTTTCGGCCTCAAATGTCCCCAGAATACGGTAGCCATTGCAAGTAATCACGTGATCCATCCTGCTTTCAGTCATTGTCCTAGAGTTTAACGCGGTACCCTGTTCTTGTCCATGTGGTCGCTTCACTGCACGTATAAATAGCGTGCTGCGTACCCAAAGAGCGAAAAGTGTTTCTTATCACAGCACCAGTGCCCGTGAACTTTTTTTATCGCCATAGACAGCAATGTATACCCATATATTTCCAAAAGCGATGAAAATATATTGCGGCGACTAAGCAGTACAACACGGCTATACTTAGCGTTGGCAGAGTGCGCTCATGCAATACACTGTGAACGTGGACGGCTGTCAATACTTAGAAGCTGTTGTCTTTAGGTGGTATAACCTCGCAGTATTCGCGATATGCAGCCTATTGTCATACTGCCGCTTTTCTTGGACGCCTACACTGGCTGATTTCTGTGCTAGGCTGCTGTGTTCGTGATAAAGCATTAAATATTGATCGTCGGTATTCGGTATGCATATAAGTGCTTGTGGAAACTTTACCCTTATACTAGCAATCAAGCAGGTCGCAGCGGTTGTTTCATTACCTCTGTCGCCGGCTTCTAATTCCCATGGCTTTAAGCGCCTTTCGCAACAGTCGTATAGTTGCAGTGCACAAGATACCACGGGGGTGCAAAGCTAATGCCTTGCTAATGAGTGTTGCTCTAACCGAGTCTAGACTCCAGGAAAATCGGGGCAGTATTGTCATTGGACAAATGTAATCGCTGCGCTTCGTGAACTGTTCTCAATGATGCAAGCGTTGTTATCAGTACTTCTGGCGTATGCACAATAGCTGTACGAAATAGAATGACTTGTTTATACCGCTCTTCCAATCTTTCATTCTTTAGGTACATAGGCGAGAACAGTTAATGTTGCAATTTGATGTCAGATAATGTTTATAGAACAGATTATTTTACTGTCGCACCAAGTTTAGAGCAAGTATACGTAATCTTGAGCCCACTTGTTACCTTTCCGCATAACCAGCACATGGGCTGCGGGTTTGGTTACGTCAAAGCTGATGACGAGCGAACACTGGCTTCAAGCATGCGATGAGGACAGGCCGGACGATGGTCCCGTTCCTTCCAGCCTCGCAGCCCCCGGACAAAGACGGCAGCCATGTAGAAGCGATGAAAATTCTGGTATATAATAGACAGTTTTAGTTTCACGTACGTACGTAGGGACTTCACGTCCGCAAACGTGAAAAGTATACGAACGTTACGTGCACGCCATCTAAAACGCTTTTACCTACACGTACGCGGCACGCGCCAAGAGGGACCACGTAGCCCCATCTATCGCGAGATGACGAACAAGATATTGCTTGTTCGTGATCTCGCGAAAACTTAGCGCGAAGCTGTCTACATGCGCAAGAAGCGCACACAAAGAATCGAATATCACGTACGTCCGTGAGACCAGCGCGCGGCCGCTATGTTCTGCGCATGCGCACTGCTTACACGCAGAAAACTGTCTAATGTTCGCCGGTTCCGTCAATACATTTGTTTAAATCGCCGACGACACACATGCTCATTCAATTACTGGCGCCGCAGTACGATTTGGGTGATTATCGTTGGAAGTCGTACAAGGAGACCGACGACGTCGTGGAAGCCCTGACGAGAGGTCTCACTACGCTCGGCCAACAACCCTACTCCCGTCTCGTCATCTTCGCGGACACACGCGAGGAGTGGATGCTCATAGCGCTCGCCTGCTTCCGGAGGGCCATAATAGGTAAGTATGCATATAACTTCAACGCGTCTCCGAAACATTGCTATAACGCCACACTAATCCGAGAGAAGACAGCACTCGCGAAGCGGCCTGCCATCTCGGGTCTTCTGCCTCGGTGGTGCAGTGGTTGCGGTGCTCGGCTGCTTACCCGAAAGTCGCAGGTTCGATCACGGCCGCGGCGGTTGCATTTCGATGGAGGTGAAATGCTAGAGGCCCGTGTACTGTGCGATATCAGTGCACGTTAAAGAACACCAGCTGGTCGAAATTTCCGGAGCCCTACACTACGGCGTGCATATAACCATGGCATGGTTTGGTCATGTAAAACCACAGATAATAATAATAATAATAATAATCAATCAATCAATCAATCAATCAATCATTTATTTATTTAACGTGCCCAGGAACAACCGTGAGGTCTTTGTGCAGGCGCACGCAAAAATAAAATCAATAAAAATAAACAATACAATACAGACTGTCTTCAGAAATAAAAAGAGCAAAAACACGTAGACAAAGAGAAATGAACACTAAAGGGGAGGAGTAAAATAAGACAATATGAGAAATATTGAAGGGGAATAAAAAATTAGATTGCACATATACAACTATGCGGAAAGACGGAGAAGGGAAGACTTTGTACACTGTGCCATACTATGTCAAAACAGTGCAAAGCTCGGATAAAAACAGTGATTGTGGACTATGAAAAACGTCAAGATCAAGAAAATTAATATTATAAAGACTTTGTATTCTGTGAACGGTAGAGTGTTGGAAGAAGCAGGCGGGTACATGAAACGGTCTGTTCTCTCTGGTTAACTTACGCGGAATTCGAAAATTAACACAATGGAGAAGTACAGGGCAGGATATGAAACCGTGGACTAGCTTGTAGAGAAATAAGAGATCAGAACGATTTCGTCGGCAGTGAAGTGATGGCAGTGATAATGACTCAGCAGTATTTGAACGAGATCCAGAGTCATTTTTAGCAAAACGATGGTTATATATGCTGAGGAATTTTTTCTGGACTCGTTCAATGGTGTTACCGCTGGATTGAGCAATGCCATTCCATATCACGGACGCATACTCAAGTTGCGGAAGACATATTGCCGTGTACAATTTGTGTAGGGCCATGGGAGACCTGAATTCTCGAGATATTCTACAAACACATCCGAGAGAACGAAGGCCCCGCATAGCAGCACGCTTAACGTGAGAAGAAAAGTTTAACGCGCTGTCAACAACAACACCAAGATCACTGATTTCATAAACCTTGCATAACGGCACAGAATTGACAAAGTATTGAAATGACACGCTAGATGTTTTGCGAGTGATAGACATGAATTTTGTCTTTGAGGTATTTAGAGAAAGGTTATTGCCGTTGCACCATTCGGAAAAGAACACAAATCTGACTGCAACAAGCGACAGTCGTTAACTGAATGAATTTCCTTAAATATCTTAATGTCATCGGCATACAAGAGGAAAGAAGAATTACGAATGGCAAAAGAAACATCATTAACGTAAATTAAAAATAGGAGTGGGCCTAATACCGACCCTTGAGGGACCCCACTAGTCACTTTATACAAAGAAGAGGTTTGGCCATTTACGGCAACATAACAAGATCTATTGAGCAGATAGCTGTGCAAGAGATTCACAATCGACAAGTCAACGTCAAAGTTCGCAAGTTTAACCATAATCAGTGTGTGGCTGACTACGTCAAAAGCCTTGCTCAGGTCACAGTAGATTACGTCAACCTGTCCTCTCTGAGAAATAGGTGTGGAGATCTGCGTCATGAAACTAGCAAGATTTGTGGTAGTTGAGCGGCCAGCAAGAAAACCATGTTGATTTGGAATCAGTGAGTTTTTCACACTAAAAGACAATATTTGTGAAGAGCCAGTTCGAAGATCTTTGATGTGGCACATAGTAGAGAAATCGGGCGATAATTAGAAACATCTGTCTTAGAGCCCGACTTAAATACTGGGAAAACACGAGCAGTTTTCCACATGCTAGGAAATGTGGAAGTGTCCAGGCAGTTATTAAATATCGTAGTCAGTACTGGGACAAATATAGTACCATATGCTTTTAGTATGGCGGAGGGGATGCCATCTGGGCCACATGATAAGGATGGTTTTAAGCGCTTAATGCATTAATAATAATAATAATAATAATAATAATAATAATAATAATAATAATAATAATAATAATAATAATAATAATAATATTATTATTATTATTATTATTATTATTATTATTATTATTATTATTATTATTATTATTATTATTATTATTATTATTATTAGCCATCTCGGATCACTATGTCCTTGCACTTGTAGCAGATCACCTGCAAGCTAGGCCGCGCAGGCCGCCTGTGCGTTCACCGGCTATGACGGTCGGCGCGTGGAGCTCGCACGGCGCAGCCGCGCCTGGCCGCACCCGGCCGGGCCGACTAGCGACAGCACTCATCTGTGTGTGTATTCGCCTTCTGATGTTTCGGAGTTCCGTTACGTCGTAAACGTTGGCCCTACTCGCCTTCAGCTTATCTAAGTATGTCAAAAGCGCCGGCGCAAATGCAATTGACAATAACGAGCTAACAACCAAGCAGAAGCTTCAGTTAAGTATAAACATAAATTATGGGCAATTCACGAGTTGTGTTACAAATCGGATGGCTCCATTACAATAGTTACTATACACTGTCGTATATGTACGTGAAGAATGATGCGCAGTTTTTTTCTCGCTTTCTTTCTTGCTTTTCTAATACGAAAGTGATTGATGCCGGGGTCCACGAAGACTTCACTGACGTCATTTCCGTCACGAGAATGACGTCAGTGACGTCATTTTACCAACGTCATTTCCGTGATGGATATGACGTTGGTAAAATGAACACGAACAGATGACAAAGAAAAACTAGACAAAAAGGTTGCGTTGACGCGGATAACCTGGGAGTCGAACCCACGACCTCTCGGTCCACGGCGATAGGTGCTGGGCGCTCTACCCCCTGCGATACCGACACACATACACGAGATTTCACAAACGCGCCTTATATATCTCACACCTTCTCCGCGAGAGAGACGCCAACGGGAAGTGAAACGCCTTCACGCGTTAGCGGTTCAAGCTACGAACTCTGCCTCTCGCGTTCCTGAAGCACTCTGTCGTACTGTACGCGTGAGCAAAGTCATAGGTTACCCTATTACTAAGGAGCGTACATCTTGCCGTTTATCTCCTCAAATGACGACGCTTTGAAAGAGTGCATATCATGTAGCACTGCTTATTAGGTGCTTGTGGATGCAATCTTTGCGCGGGGTTCACCATATGATGCGTGCGGGTGTATGTTAACTACTTCAACTACCACTAGCGTTTAACCATGATCGTGGACGTTAGTCGTCGGGATGGAAATGCGCCACCAGGCGTCAACGTCGGTGCATCCACGTTAAACGGTGCTATAGCTGCCAAACACCAATAGTCATTGTGGAAGCTCTCATATATCAATGTACAATAAACAATCAACTACTTCTGTGAAGACACGTTTCACTATCGTGTTAAACCGATTTCCTATGAAAGGGAATCAACCATGTTTCTTTTGCGTAGTTTTTTTGATCGTGTGTACAACAAACATGAGATTTGACAAGCAGTATTATCCCTTTGACTAAAGTTGCAACACGACTGACAAAGTCACTAATCCTCGATGTTTGTTTCAAAAGACTGTGCCAGAAAAATTCAATTTATCAAAAACAAGATAAGACTCTGGACACCCGTGGGCTTGCATTTGTAAAAAAAAAAAAATGGCGGATCCCACGCGTTGTGGGAATCGTTTTCATGCGAAGCAGTCAGCGAGTACTTCTATGCTGTATTTTATGGCTTTGAGCCAAGCGTTACGAGGTGAATCGACGTGTTTTTGTAAGTGTAGTAGCTGTGTGCACATCGTGGGCTTACCAGGCACGTCGACAACACTAGCGTTTAAAGGGTAACTTATGGTGCAACGCAACGTCAGCCCTCGCGTTACAGTACATATGTCAGTACTATCGAAACTAAGTGCTCTGTATGGTGCAGTCATGTGACTATCATACGTAACTTTCGATAATGTATTCCTCCGGGGTCGAGCAATGCTTCAATATATCTTGCTGAATCATAGTAGTACAAATGTAATGTTTATTAGACTGCTATAAAAGTGGAGCCAACACTGGAACAACAAACGTTAATCTGATATGACGCCTGTATTGTAGGAGTAAATATGTAGTGTTTATTGCTTTCATGTAAAATTAGATAGCCAGCAATACAACCATAATTGACGTTGCACCGACATTAAGCCTGCATAGGCTGTTTTTCCAAACCAGTTTATAGACCTGGCGTGGCTCTGTGGTACAATACCTGATTGCCACGCAGAATGCTTGGGTTCGATTCCTGCTGGGATTCTAATCTTTATTATTTCCATTCATCGGGTCAACGCTGACGATGTCGGTTTTACTTTACGCTCTCTCATTTAAATTACCAATGTCTGTTCTCGCCTTTCTAGGTAGATATAAACTGTCAATCACCTGTGGCGCATACCCGTACACCGCGGCCCGTGGTAAACGGGTATGTGCCACACGTGTCTGGAGGAAAGGGTTTGACGTCGTACGCGACAGGGTTTTCATGTTATTCATGTCATGACCCGACCGTCATATTCGTCAAATCCTCTTACCCTCCCATGCTACTTTTTGTCTACACCAAGTTAAGGAGGCAAACGCGATATTACCCAGACGTCGGCGGCTAGATAGATAGATAGATACGTAGATAGAAACGCTCAAAGTGCCAAAGGTTCGCTGAGAAATGCTTCGCATTTAAAAAATGTTACGCTAGTACAGTTCGTAAGATCAAGATGACAAACAACTGTAATAATAGACGCATTATTAGTGAAGGTGGTTATTCAATGAAAAAAAGTTCTTTCGAGCGTAAATGCTTGTAAGTTCAAACTCAAGTGATCAAACGTCTACATTTAAGTAAAAAGCAAACCCGGCCGTGACTATTATTGTTTGCTTTACTGGCATTTAAGCAAGTTTTCTTTGTTCGTTTTCATCACAGTGTGTACCATCTACGCTACATTGGGCGACGATGGACTTGTTCACGGCATAAACGAAACTGAAGTGAAAACTGTAATTACGACTGAAGAATTGCTTCCAAGGCTGGCGGTACGTCAGTGTGCCTTCATTCTACTTCTCTTGAGCGGAATACGTCGCCATTGTACGCGCCGACAAATACGCGAAGTTGCTATTTTAAGAACTTTGTATGTAGTTGACATAAACTCTCCTGAGCGATGATTGTTTAGTTAAAGATCCTTCCACTTGCTGCTTTCCGCGTTTCATTTATGCTCGATAATAAGCGCTGCTCGATAATATGCTCGATAATAATTAAGTGTTGAAGATTGAGCGAGTTGGTTTGTCGTACTTGAACTGGTACAGCGCATGCGGGAAAAATAAGAAGCGGCCGAGCCAGCCAGACGAAAGGACAGAGCGCTAACTTCTGTTTCTTATTGGCAAATTGCATCAAATATATAGTTTTGCGCAAGCATACAAAAGCACCCGAGCGTCACGCCAATATGAGACAGCACCATCGCAACGCACCATTTCATATACGGTTCGCCTCCCAAGCTAAAAAGCTGTGCGACGCCTTGGGTTTTGAAAAACTTGCAAAAGCAGTCGATAAGCTTAGCTTTGCCATGTTCTTTACGGCCAAGACACATAAGGTTGACTGCCCCCAGCGGGTGATTGTAACAGAGAGAGGAACATGGCAAAAATCTGTGGCATTTTCCTTGCAAGAGAAGCTCAACTTGCTCACTATTGATGACCCATTTCTAATAAGGAACTCGGACGTTTTGACTAACTTATTCGAACAGAATGACAGGGGCTTAAAAGCATTTTCTGTCGATATCAAAGATTTGTATTACTTTTTGCCGCACGGAAAGTCGTTGCAGTGTGTTGGCGATGCCATTGACTCATTCGGTGCTGTAACCTTTCAGAATCCCACTGGTGTTCATAACAGTAGCCTCTTAGAGCATCTGTCGTTTTACATCACGTCGACTTTCGTATGTTTCAATGACCGTAAAGTGCCTGAAACTTCGTAAAGTAGCGACACTCTCCTCCTCCGCTCTCGTTCCTCCTCGGTCTCCTCTCCTTCGCGCTCTCTTTTCGAACGTGGCGCCACCTACTTTGCTCCTGCGTACAGACGGCCTTTCGCGGAGATAACGCTTGCTTGCCAGGCAGCGCGCTGTAAGCATCCGCACCAGCCGTCTAGCTCTTAATATTTTTTTTAATTAATTTTTGTTTAGGAGATGTTAGCGCTTTTATATAGCGCCGGCTACTCCTTTTCGCAAATAGAATTCGGGAAAATCACAGCAATGAAAAAAAAATGCATAAAAGAGCACCAAGGAAGGCTTCGTGTATCTTCTTCTAGAGCACGAAATTTCTCTCCGGTGGCTTATGCAATTTATTAACTGCACATTTTGCTGTTTGATAACTTGCTCTAAAATTATCTAAACGAGTGTAACGGTGGCCGTTGACAGCTCTGCGTAGTGCCACACAGGGTATACAGTATGTGCAGAGAGCATGTGCTTGCCTTTCATCGCTAAATTTAGTAGTTCTTTCATTAGTAAGGTAGTTTTTTCATGGGTAAATTTCAACTCACGAGACGCACTGCAGTCCCTGAAGTCACCGCGCGGGCAAGATCAATTAGTCCTGGACATCAGGCGCTTAGGAAACACTCAGAGGGTCCCTTATGCATTAGCGTAAGATGATTCGAAGGCGAAAGCGATCTTGTTCTTCTTCAGTTGACGTACTGATCCTATTCCGCACCCCTCCGAAAGCTTTCTGCACCTCACCTGGTTTTGCATTGCCTCCGTGATCAACCCAACGATCACGGAGGCAATGCGAAGCGACGATGTCATCATGTGACGTCACGTTGTGTGACACCATGATGGCGTCATAGTGACGTCACCAGTTTTGGCGATATGTGACGTCATGATGACGTCATTTGGTGACGTATTCGCGGGATGATATTTTGGATCACTCGTGTTGACGCCGCCGACGCGGGACGCCGACGTCGCCGACGGTCAGTTTTGGCGTTAGATGAGGCATATAAAGCTTTCGACATAATATTGTGCCAGAAGGCATACATCAATTATCTTTGATGTATTTGGAGGACGTTGGTTGTTTCGTGAAGTGATTAAACGCACCAACCGTATTGCGCAAGTGCGCCTTGTAGACGTGTCTGACATACGAACTATATCGCTGAATGAACGAGAAAGCGAATGTGAAAACTAGCATGTCACCGTAAACGTTTCCATCGCGAGACCTCCACTCGCAGATATAAACCTTCACACGAAATAGCACATAAACCATGGCGCGAAATGACACGTATACGTGAGGTTCCTAAACGATGAACGCACCCTACGACTCGGTTGGGCACGCACGCGTTTCAACGGCTGATCGGTCGACGTAAAAGAGCCAGAAAAAGATATTTCCTCTTAATTAAACGAGCACGCAACAAAAACAAACGGAGAGTATAAATCTTAATGCGAGTTTTCGCACTCCAGCTTTGTTTATTCAAAAGAGCTGCTCCGAATCTCTGAAGGTTCTCAATCACATTGTTGATCGTCAGTCCGCGTGCATGGTGCTAGCTGCACGCAAGCCAATACCGCGAACTCGAAGCAGTCGGCGCAGTCACGCCAAGAAGAAAACGTAACCCACGTATTGTTGACAAGGAAACAAAAACAAAGACCCCGCAGAAGCAGTAATAAAACGTGCGTGAGAGATGGAGACGTACTGCAGTGCGATGACTGCTGTACTATAGGGCGTTAGAGCGGGCATCCAACTTCGCGAACCTCGACGCATACTTACAGTATGAGAGACTCGCAACTTACCTGGCGTAGTCAAGTCGAAAATGTCGGCCTGAAGATCTCCCTTCCGGATGTGTGCAAGCAAGTCTTCCGTCGCAACTCGTTGCGCTTACCGGACGGTATCATGAGGAGCTTTTTTCCTTGTCTAAACTTGTTCTGACATCAGAAGGCGCAGCAGCCGCCCCTGACAGCCAACAGCGACGTCGGTGTTGTGCGAACAGTATTTCACAGCACAACACGCATGGAATGACAAATGTGTATCCATAAAATCATATGCGTTGTGCGCCAATGAATCCACGCCGTCCACGCTTCACGAGCAAAGATTGCAGTCGAGAGCGACTGTAAACAAACCAACGCTGCGCGCGGTCCCACGTGACCGTAGCTGGCCAATACCGACGCGGCGTCAGCCTCGGAGAGGGCGGATGAGGGAGAAAAGAGAGGAGGCGCGCTTTTAAGCACGTATGTCGCTACGTTACGAGGTTTCAGGGGCTTTAGACGTATGTAAGTACATACATACAGAGTAGTGGTGTATGCAATGGGTCACGTCTCGCCCCAGTCCTTAGTGACATATACCTTATGTATCGTGACCGATTGCTGATGAGCATGCTCGACAAAAGTATTGTCGTTAAAATGCGTCGTTTCGTGACTTGCTGGTTTTTATTGATCGGAAGGCAGGAATAAAACAAGAGATAAGGCAGGGAGGTTAACCAGGCACATGCCCGTTGGCTACCCTGGGGGATTGGAGTGACGCTGCTTGCCAGCACCTAACCGATGATATCGTGAAAACTTTTAAAGATTGTTTCCAACCACTTGTATTGACTCACGAGATGTTAAGTGACAAGAGTTTACGCTTTTTAGATTTGAATTTATTTCTTTTACCTGACCATGCGTGCTGACTATATGAACCTAGAACTGGAAAACCCCTTTTACCATTGACTCTTCCCGTTCTAAGTTAGTTAAGCGAAGCATTACTAATCTTTGTCTCATCAACGCCCTTAGGAAACCATGTCATCATGTCATGCAGCGCACTTTCGCAGCTCAAGCTGATCGGCTTTTGGGCGCCGGGTGCCCAGCTATTCTACTGTCATCCATAGCTGAAAAGTTATTAAAACAGATAAAGAAGGACTGTAACTGTGAGGCTCGGTTGGAAAGCAACTACCGTAAAAGACCCGTAATCATACCCTGTGTGCATGATGTTTCCCATAGACTGAAAAATATCGGCGAGAAAGTTTGCGTGGAAGTGGTGTTTTCGGCGCCGTATAAGCTACAGTGGCTTTGTAAAGGAGTCAGTTTTCTCCAACCGCGCGCCACTGTTTATTCAACTAAGCACACAATGCGGTTTTCGCCTTGCGTTGCAGGGGTTGTTTACTCAATGCTACTTTCCTGTGGTAAGAAGGGCCAAACGGGGCGCTGCCTTAATGAGAGGCTAAAAGATCATTATTACAATGTGCACAAAGCAATTCAGGGACACATTGGAACTCATTGCCGCGACTGTGGATGTTCGCGCAAGTTCGATCAGTGTGATGTGTTGAAAAAGAACTCGTCACAAATCGCGCGAGAAATCATAGAAGCGCATTCTGTAGCAAGGGCTGGAATCACGTGTATCAGCGCCTCTTCCTTGGCCTTATCTGCGCATGAAATGTTCTTCCTTCTGTGAAGGAAGAACAGTCTATGAAGCTCTGTGACGTTGCGATGGTGCTGTCATATGCATGTTGACGTGACGCCCGGGTGCTTATGTATGCTTACGCAAAACTATATGATGCAATTTGCCAATAAAAATCAGATGGAAGTTAGCGCTCCGTCCTTTCGTCTGGCCAGCTCGGCCTTTTCTTTTTCCCGTGATGCGCTGTGCCAGTTCCACTGCGTTGTAAGAACCTCTTTCAAGGCTGCGTTGCGCATTTCGCTTTAAACTAAGAACATTTGTTTGCGAAGTCGGATGCCACACAGAAAAATTTTAGGTTAAAAATAAACAAGTAGTGATTTTACCGGTTAAACGTTAGAAACAGGCGAATAATTACGCATTTTATTTCATGACAGCGTCTCGTTGGGTTCGCTTTCCTCACCAGTAAAAAAAAAATCGTTGTTGCAGTTTCTAATAGTTAATGTCTGTGAACAGTTTACTTATATTTTCTACAAGTCTATTGTGGCTTCCTAAAAAGAACATGTGAAGTACAGCGCTCATTAGATCGAGAGCCTTGCCTGTGTAGACACTTGGTCGTTAAGATTCTGCAGCTGTAATTTTCATGTTAGGCGTTAGCTACACACAAAACCGAGCAGAGAACCCAATGCGCTTTTGAGAAAACAACAACAAAAAGATGGAGGTTGGGGGGGGGGGGGAGGGAACGTTCATTCAAATGTTTCTTCTTTCCAAGAGACCGGTGCCTGTGTCAGAATAGTCGACGGTAAAGGCGAACCACGCGTCTCCCACATAAAAACGAAAGACGAAAGCGAACGTTCAGAAGAAGCGGCCAAAACCAACGACACGGCTTTTCTAATCGGGGAATCGCTTCCTGCCTCGTCGCGGGCGCGTTTCCCTTTGGGGTGCTGCGGAAAGTGCCTTCACCGACGCGCCCATGTTGCAGCGAAGGACGGCGAACTGATTCACTGGTCAAACCGTGCTTCTTGGAAGAGGAGATGAGACGAACGATCGCTCAGGCGTCAACTCCCGCGCATCCGGTGCGCCCCGTGCACCCTCCCCCTTGGGCTCTGCGAAAACCAGCTGCTCGGCGTAACCGAGCGCGTCTACGGCTGACTGCCTGCAGATGCAATAACCGGCTCTGCCCATTCGACGCTCAGTCTTGGGCGTGTTTCCCCAATCCCGTCTTAACAGGGGTCTGATTAATCGACGATGTGAAGTTTTCATTTAGTTATATTCAGTACAAGATAGCGCGAGAGGGAACCAATTGTTTACGTTAAGCTTTCTTTTTTTCGTGCCTTTGATGTATAACGGCTTGTAACTATTGCGTTACAAGCCGTTACAAGCCGTTACAAGCCGTGTTGACGCTGCAAAGGCTGCAAGGGTCCTTATGTTCAGTGTTACTTAACAGCATTTTTCGCCTTGTTTGGTATTGTAGCAGCTGATATTAAACGCCTTGTTCCTCGCGTCTCAGTTACCTCACCGTACATGCATCAGTGTTACAGAAAGAGGCAAAGGGTCACAAGTCGGCGCTTCACGAAACTGCACTGCAGCAAAAGAGTAGAAATCGGCGAAGTGAGATGTACTCGCGAGGTAAGCGACAAAAGCAACAACAGCCTCGGTGATAATAATAATATCTGGGGTTTAACGTCCCAAAACCACGATATGATTATGAGAGACGCCGTAGTGGAGGACTCCGGAAATTTCGGCCACCTCGGGTTCTACTACTACTACTACTACTACTACTGCTACTACTGCTGCTACTACTACTACTAATAATAATAATAATGTTGTAACCAAACCAATAAATGTTCCTCACAGTAATCACAAAGCATCGTCACTACCATCACCAAATTATAAAAATATGCATGTACTCTTGTATAACTCGTGTGATGTGCTACAGTTTCCTTGGTTGTCCACATTCCTCACAGACTGGAATGGTTCCTGCATTTTTGTTTTCATACTGCTCACACGACGGCGTGGTGATGTTAAATTGCTTTCCTAGCAACCCTGTCCTTCTAAACCATGCTGCCTGTAGAAGTAACGAAAGTAGCTTTAGGAGTTACGACTTGTCAGTTTGGCACAAATTTATTCCAAGAATCTGGGACGTCGGGTATTATTGTCCTGTTCCTCCGCCATGTATCACTGGAATGTCTTTCGCTTTGGATCAAGTCAAGAGTATGACGAAAGCGTGTGTGGTCAGGACGATACACAATCGTCGCCCCACTCTTCGGCACCTCCAGAATCATATTGCTTGATTAATTTCATTATTTAGACACTAATTTAATTTTCTTAATCCTTAGCTCTAAGAGCTTACTTCACTGTGTTGAGCAAATGCAATTATTCATTGTGGGACATACACGAAAGTGAGCTACAAGTGCTCGCCGGCTGATTCTTGTCGGGTCAGTATCGACGTGGTTGTGTACTGTTGCTCTTTCTTTGCAACAATAGCGTATAAAAGAAAGTTTTGCCATATGACTGGAGATATTCCAAGAAAAGCGCATGGAACAGGATCTTATCTCTGTAGCTGAGATATTATTGTATTGGTTTTGGCATAAAGTCCCCAACTTCTGTAACCAATAAATATCCATAAGTACGTACCTGTTCTGTTTAAATATTGATAAAGAAGCAAGAAATTGTTAACGAGCTCTTAAAAAAAATATCACGTGCTCTTCTCTGGGTTTTTCTGGTTTCTTCTTGGCACGTTGTGACGTCAGCAGTGTGATGCACGTGATGCTAGGTAAAAAAGAAAACTGTCGGTACATCCATATAAGATGGACATCGGTACCGATCTGCCTGATAACACGACATGAACGCCGTCGTATGCGCCCCCTTGTCGTCTCCCCTGTCCTGCGCAATCAGATAGCGCTTCGACTATCGTGCTTCGCACTGCACATACGATGGCAAGTGTGTACCCGAAAAAGCGATAAGCGGAAGTCGGTGTTTTGAAACATGAAACATAGCGCTGACGTCACGTTTCGTCCTGGCGTAATGTATACACGTCTCTGTAATATACGTGAGAGCACCCGTAGGGAGGGTAACATAGGATTAGAAGGAAACCATTCACTTGCCTTAAGGCAAAAGTGGTTTAGGCGTCCTTTTAGACCACAGTTAACAGAGAATGAACTGGTTACTACGTCTTCAGCGCAGGTGAAATTGCTGGCAGCAACCATGCTTCAACAGCGAGACGTCAAACGAGATTCATGTTTCTCATTTGTGCAGAAGCTGATGCCAAAGTTGCCCGGTGTGACGCAGATCGTGTACATGCCAGCGAGGGGCACTACCAAGCCCCCGCCGCCCATGGGTTCGGCCACTGTGCTGCCCTTCGAGTCACTCATAAATGCCAAGCCTACAGAAGGTCCGACAGTCTACTTGTCATAAGCAGAGAAGCCAAATTTAACGCCAAATATTTCCCATGAGCCGCTTAGAGCCGCCTATTAGCCGCTTCATTGCTTAGAATGAAGCTAGCCGCTTCGTTTTATAGCTACTACATATAGTAATGAACTGGAACTATCTACATTAGTAATGCAGTTAAAATTAACGACGTCGTTTCATTGAAGTCATTAGAAGAGGGCCCAATTTGTTTGGTTCCTCTGCAACGGTTTGCAGTGTAAAACTTCGACGAAGTAGACATGGCACTTTCATGACTGCTGTGCTAACATTTGTACATGCCACAAACCACAGCCTCCGCCGAAGCAAGGGGGTCTTCTAGCGTCAAATGTGATTTTAAAAAGAAAACTAGTACTTCAGAATACTTATTAAGTACTTAAGACATCAATTAGAAATAAGAAAGCAACATGAACAAGTACAGCACATATGAATGTACAGGCTCATTTAAGGACAGAAACGTCGAAGAAAAAAAATTTGAGGTGGCTTCCTAGTGGCGCCAAGCCCGAAGGAAATGCGGAGCTTGGCGGGCTTCTTTATTTCTCTTATATTTCTATTTATTTTTCTCTTTCTTTCTTCCCCTCTCTCTCTCTCTCGTTTCTTTTAGATGCGAAATCATCTTATGCTCGGGGCAGTGTCCGTTCTGCGGTGTCCGCGCCCATACTGCGCATGCGCCAACTACTCCCCCCTCTCTTCGCGTGAGCGCGAGGTGGTGGCGTGAGCGCTGCCTCCGCTTCGTTTCTCCTCCCCCGTTTCTCTCTCTCCGTCACAGCTGTGCGCTCGTATATAATGCGGCGCGCGCTCGCTCCCGTTGCACTCTCCTTCGCAACGGCGCTATGGACGATCGCGAAGCTGAACGTAAACGGCAACGCCGGACAAGCGAATCTCGAAGCTGCGAAAGCGCGCGTTCGCTGTGCTTCCGTCATTCTCTCCCTGTGCAACGGTGTGCGAAACGCCATGGACAGCGTCAACGTCGGCGCTAGTCGTAGCGGCAGCGCCACCGTCGCGGAGCAGAGGAGGGCTCGGGAAGCCGAACGTAAACGTCAGCGTCGGCAAGCGGTAATTCAAACGCCTCGACAACCACCGTCTCATGTCACATAAGAGAAACGGAAACTCGATGCGCACCCCCCGCGATGCTTTCGCATCCCACCGTGGTTTCCCGTAGGGGGAGATGATGTGTAATTTTTTTTCTCTCATCTCTCTCTCTTTTTTCTACGTGTTTTGTCTCTATTTATTTCTATTTCTTTCTTTCTCTCTTCATGTATTTCGTTCTGTTTCTTGCTCTTTCTATCTTTCGTTCTCTTTCTTGCCTCTCTCTCCATCTTTCTTTGGTTACCTCTCTTTCTGTCTTTCTTCTTTCTGTCTTTCTTTCTTTCTTTCTTTCTTTCTTTCTTTCTTTCTTTCTTTCTTTCTTTCTTTCTTTCTTTCTTTCTTTCTCTCTCTCTCTCTCTCTCTCTCTCTCTTTCTTTCTTTCTTTCTATGCTATGCTTTACTCTCTCCCCTTCCTCCTTTCCCTACTAATCACTCTCACATCTCTCCTCATACTCACTTCCTTTTCCCGCTCCCTTGTTGTACTATGCTATACAAGGCTATGCTGTACTCTGCTAGCGTGCCTGGATAGCCGAGTGGTTAGGACGCTTGCCTTCAATTGCCGGGAACGCTGGTTCCAATCCCGCCTCATCAAGAAATTTTTTTCGCCAAGAATTTCTCTAGCTTTTTTTTTCTATTTCTCTCTTTCTTTCTCCCTGTACTCGTTCTCTTGCCCGTCAGAGTTATCGCATCCCACGCCGGACAAATCGGCGCAGCGTGTTCTGGGAGCGAAGCAAAAGTTGAAGAAGGCAAAGAGGACGAAGAGAGCGCGTGCCGGTCCATCATGATGATAGTTTTGGTGCTACTGTTAACGGTGCAACGCCAAGCTTAACAGCTGTGCACTGTAAAAAAACACAACTAAATACAAAGCAGTACTTATTTCACCATAATCCCAGCAACGCTGGCCATATGCAGTCCTCTGATAACAGGGCTCTTCGCTTGCGCTCGTGCTTGCAGAGGCTAGCGCTAGTCACTGTTGAGCGCTGATGTCTAACATCTTCCCGCTACAACGTTATTAAACATTTTGAAAAGTGTGACATTTTATGGAAGCAGTGAAGAAACACAAGGGTGACTATACGTATCATCCTTTACTTTTTTTATACTTTTAAAGGTCTTCTTGCATGAGACTGAGGTACAGCCGAGTTAAGCTAACCTTTATTATGTGTGGAAGATTGTTTCGCGAATCGCGTCGTGAAACGGTGTAGCAGCTGTTTCTGTCTGCTAGGTTACATAAACATTAACAGTGACGACACGTAGGGCTTATCGTACAATAAATTCTCTAAGAACACTGCGTTTTCTGTTCTACTGTAATTGTGCTATTGAAGCAGAATTTTCGCTTCTGATATTGAGGAGTGTAAATCTTTCTTGTCCAACTTTTTCAGAGATGCCACCCGTTACTCCAAAGGCCCAAGACACTGTTATTATTATGTACACCAGCGGTTCGACCGGGCAGCCTAAAGGTTAGCCCCCCTCTACTTTGCTTCACTTTCTCAAATTTTCTCCAAGCTCCTTTGGAAATGTAGTGAAAAGTAAAAAATAAGCTTCAGGGCGGCGTATTATTGGGACCATACAATGTGTCAACTTCAGCGTAAATCGTGGTAGCTGTGCGTACCTCGAGGGCGTGATAATATTGCGCGTTGATAACTTTTCCGAATATACGACAGATTGTTCCAGCAAACGGACGTTCAATTATTTATACAGCCCTAATACAACGAAATGCGTATTCTAACTTTTCTCGATGGAAATGTGAAACTGTGCCTTTGTGTCACTAAGAATTAAATGATTCGTCTGTATTTATGCGCAGCCCTGCAAGAAAAACGAGAGGAGGTAAATAGGGGCACAAGACACGCGCTGAACTCGCAACTTGTACGGTTTATTGGGAAACGCTTTCATGGAGAAGTAAAAGAGACGTGACAAAAGGTTATCATTAAAAAATGTACGCGGTGCGGCTAAAGAAAAGGTAATGGCGGGACATGCGTAACCCCCATTTACCTATTGCCCTTGCTGCAAGGTATAACTGTGGTTCATATTTTCCCTAAAAATGTTCGGCTGACGCACTATTCTCCTATCCTTCTTATGGGGAATGGCTAAGCTAGTTCGCATACAAGCGGCTGCCGGTGGCGCGAAAGCCGCTATCGTGTATCTAAAGGATGACCCCGAGGGAACGCGGTTTTGCCTGGGAAAGTGAACGCTGATGATGCTCTCTGGGTCGGACGTTTAGACACCTTCCACTCTGACCTATGTCGGTGCTGCCGCATCAAAGGGAGATTCGATAAACGATGCCAACTTTGCATTCCAAATATCTGCACACGTATGCCACTAAGCGTCAAGCACGTGTCCTGTGCCGTTCATTGCCATCTTACGTTTTTCGTGAAGAGCTACCCACAATCAAAGATGAATGCCTTCGAACTCGCTCAGTTCATATCCTAATGCATTGACTCCCATTAACGCAATAATATTCATTAATCAGTCGATGAATAATGTCGTTGGCCATTATCACAAAATTTCGAAGCTCTCCATTGCCATGAGCAAGCAATTTTCCTTTCTTCTTCGGTGGTTTGAATTCCACTATTCTCAGCCGCACGCTTGAGCCGCCGTGAAAAGAACGGACACGCCATGCCTCGTCGAGTAGGTATACTATCTTCGAACATGTATTAAGGACAAAAAAAAGCAGCAACAACGAGAAAAAACAAAAAGCAAAAACATCACAGCATCCCTTATGCATTCGCCTAAGATGACTCGAAGGCGAAATCCATCTTCCTTTTCTTCTCATTCGATGTATTGGTCAAGCTTTCTGCTTTTAACGTGGTTCTTCACTGCCTCCAGGATCGGAGGCATTACAAGCTTTCTGCACCTTACCTGGCTTTGCACTGCCTCCGTGATCGGCCTACTTTTTACCAAGCGATGGTGTCATGATATTACGTCATCATGTGACGTCACGGTATGTGACGTCACGAAGACATCATATAGTGGCGTCATCACGTGATGATGATATTTTGTGTCACTCGTGTTGACGCCGACGCCGCGGGACGCCGCCGACGGTCACTTTGCGTGTTTGGTGCGGCGTCTTTTTTAAGGCTTTCGCCTTTAAAAAAATACACGAATGAGCTTCTCGCAGATGTCAACGGCATGCGCTCACACGGTGAAGGCGAGAATTACACGCACACTATTTTGAATGGAAATGGTTAAACAAAGCTGCTTTTTCACAAATGTGAAACGTGTAGCAAGATGGTGCACATTTCACTTGGATATGGGAGACTAAATGTGCCAGGTCGGCTACTGTCAGTGCAGCAAAGCGCGGCAAAGTTCGCGTTCACAGTCGAGTAGTTTTCTTCCGAGTGAATTTTTTCCTCCCGAAAGAACATTGGACATTTCAGTCACCAAATTCAGTGATTCTAATTACCCTTTGCGCGAATGCAGTATCGGCAGAGCGCCTCTTCGTTTATTAGCTTCCCGACCAAACATAACCACGGGACTTCTGGAGAAGAATTCACCGGGGCACTTCTCTTATGAAAAAAAAGAAAAGAAAAACAACTTGCCATTGCCTGGACGCCTTTCTTAATATGACGTTCGCAGACGTGATTTGCCATGGTGGGATCGAACGAAAAGTTGCACGGCTTTCGACTCGATGTTTTTTGTACTAGTGCCTACATGATATCGCTAGTAGCACCAGCAATACCATTTTTTTTGACGGCAACGGGTATACTTTATTAAAAACGGAGAATTTGTGAATTTATTTTCGCGAAATACCAAATTAAGTGAAAGCGATAAGGCGAGTAGCGTCGATCGCATAAAACAGCAGATACGCGCAGTCTCCATTACATGCGACACCCACACGAGTCTACTGCTACTTTTCATGTTTTTTTTTTTTTTCGTACTTATGCTTTGGTCTCACTTAACTAACGTCTGAGATGACTCCCAGTACATGTCCTGTTCTTCATTTTTGTGGTAGGTAGTTGGCATGAGCTCATATGAGTGCTTATCCGCGTTTTACAGAATCTGCAGCGCGAACATCTAAGTTCTGAAAGAAAGGTAACGCAGTGAAGGAAGGGAGGCAAAGAGGGACGCGCAAGAGACTACCGTTAACGTGCGGGCGCAGTTTCGTAGGTCAAACGGGCCGTTATGAGACGTTAAGGGTGCACAGTAACAACTTAACAAATGGAAGAATTTCCAACTTAGTTATGCACTGTAAAAGTTTCGGCCGCCAACCTCAGTTTCAACCTGGGTGTGTGTTAGACCGCCATCAAGACAGAGCAACGCGGGAAATTGCAGAGGCATATTAGGCAACGTGGTGACAGTTGCGTTAGCCAGCCTTCAGTTGCCTTGCATGAAAAGGAATTCACGCTCTTGGATGTGTCCTAATCTTTTAGTCGTTGTCATTGTTCATTTGGTTTTTATCTGTTGACCCACCGATATGTTTGGCATTTTGACCGCACAAAAAAGACGAGGACAGACCTGATGAGCGGACGTAACTGTGTCTGCGCATGTCAAAACTCGCTATATATTGCTACGTCTTTCACTGAATAAAATGAGTTGAAAGTTTACCGCCCGTGTCGTCGTACCTCCCTCTGTCCTCGTCTTTTTTGTGCGGTCAAAATGTCAAACAGTAAGCACCAACTAGGCCAAACGCAAGTTCTCCTAAACCACCGATATGTGACACGTTACTGACGCTGCACCCGATAACTTTTTCACCTGCGTGCCGTGACTGTGTAAATGCGTGTCGTGACCAATGAATCCACTTTGCACAGCGCTTCTCTCTGTACCTCCCTTCCTTCACTGCGTTACCTCCCTTCCTTCACTGCGTTACCTTCCTTTCAGCACTTACGTGCTTGCGCTGCAGGTTCTGTAAAATGTACGTAAACCAACTCGCCCACACCGCCGTTTTTGTTATTCGAGTCTCCGCCTTCACGAAAACATCGCAATTGCCCTGCACCGTGCAATATTTTTTTTACTAATGTTCCTGCGCTAAAAATGCCGCAAACCATCTTCCTGTCGACGGCTGCTCCAAATGGCTTCGTCACGCCTCTGTAAGAATCTCCTGCGCTGTAACCATGAGAACAACTACGTAGGACGACGTTTCTCGCTGAAAACCGCGCTCTAATAAGAGTGAACATGATGACATTGCTAACTGTCTTTGATCGAATCGGATGTCTGAAGCGCGACGTCATGACACCAAGCACGTGAGCGGCTTCTTTGTTGCTTTCTGCCTACGAGTAACTTCAGTGTTTCAACTAACCTCGGCGCATCTTCTCACGAACGTCTCTAGCGTGCCAACAGCTTCGTGTACACGTTCGCAACATCATAATTTTGAACGATAAGGCTCCCGAAGTTGGTCCTACTAGAAGAAAAGTATCTTTATTCTAAGTAGTATACTCAATTCCCGCCACCTGATGGTCAGTTCTGCGCCTCGCAGGCTAATGTTCTTCAGGTGTTGCTCAGGAAACGTTTATTTATTTATTTATTTATTTATTTATTTATTTATTTATTTATTTATTTATTTATTTATTCGTGTAGGCGTGGTACTGACAAACGGCAACGTGATCGCCTTCATCCTGGGAATAGCCAGCGTATTACGAGAGTTCACGTAAGAGCAACGCGTTTCCAACATCTGGTGTTTTCTCGCACACCAGTGCTCATTGCTCTTTGCTTTGCTGTCGCTTTCCCTTCCAGGTGTGGGGACACCTTCATTGGATTTCTTCCTCTTGCTCACGTCATGGAAATTGCAGTCGGTATGTCCACTGTGTGGTTTCGAAAATAAGCTCGAATCGATTGTATTTCAAATAGCTGAGATGCCTACTCAAGAGCATTTGAGGATAAAGATAACTCGCTGCCATTCGAAGGTCGCAGGTTCGGTCCCTGCCCGCGGCAAGCTATCTTTTCGTCCACTTTTCTTTCTTCACAATTACCTTACATTTATTACTAAAAAAACATCCCCTATACTTTCCTTGGCATTATTGTCTGTTAGTTCTCATTAATACTCGCTGCCATTACATTTGCTTAGGCGTATAAATTAGTTTTGGCACAGTGCTACAGTATTTGTTTTTTTTTTTTGCCATTGTGGTCATTAGTGAACTAGCACCACTTCATTTGAGCATCGATGTATCCACTCAAGAAGAACGTGCGTGCAGGCGTGCCTGTGGTATACTACAAACTTCTTTGATAGTTCTCGCCTGTACGTGTATAAAATGCCTGCAGACCCTAGACCACTGATGATGAGATACCCGTACAGGTTGACATCGCTTGCAATGAAGTGACAGATGGTAACGCACCAGTTACAATAACTACATAAAAAAACAACTTAACGTCATATGCACGTACCTTAATATATGTAAGTTACTTTAGCGAATCTCCGAACAGAAAACTTTCAACGTGAATTTTCGCCTTTCCAGAGATTGCGTTCATGTCGCTGGGTATGAAGATCGGTTACTCAAGCCCCTTCACGCTCACTAATCAGGTATTGAATTCGTCTTGGTGCTTTATTGATAGAGAGAGTAGGTTGGCGCAACAATTAACGTGATCGTACACTTGATATCAGTCGCTTCTTCGTGCTTCGTTTCGGTAGATACATTTTTTTTTTCGTTGTACTGCCTAGGGCACCGCGTTAATGCCTGGGGTCATTGGAGACGCTCCTTTGCTGAAGCCAACCTGTATGATTGCTGTTCCGGTGAGTAAGCTGCTCCTTGTTCCTTCCACAGGCAGAAAAGCGCGAAGTTCGTAATTACAAGCATTTGTTCACCAATTTTAATTTTTTCGACAATATACTCACGATGCTTTGTTACATGCCGCTTATGCTTTCCTCTGGTACTTAGCTCATTTAACTGAATTTCCATTGATTCAGCACCTGTACAGTATTCGTCAATTAAAACGTGACAGTCGACACGGTGGACATACCGACTGCAAAACGCAAAAATTGTCCGGCGTCCCGCGTCGGCGTTCCACGTCGGCGGCGTCAACGCTAGTGATTGTTAGAAAAAAAAATATCACATCGTGCCCGTCATTTAATACACTCGAGTTCATTTGATCATTTATTGAATAACTCAACTGCGCAGTGTTTGAGAGCCCCAAAATGTGCCAGTACCTGCTAATTTTTTTTCCAATTCCGAATTCATACATTTATAATCAGTTGTCGCCTTCGGATGTGACGGAAGTCGTTAGCATCCTAAATCTGCACACACGTGTCAACGTTCCACGTGTGTACGCGTGTGCATGCACTGTCTTTTCCTTAGCTACATTGTCTTTCTTCGTGTGGTTTTCAAGTACAACAAATCAAGCACCCGGAGTCCCCCTTATTCTTCTCCCTCACTGCGAGGAACAAACTCGTGCGAGCGGCAGGTTTCTAATAAGCAGTAGCAGTGTTTGCCTTAACTAAGTATCTGTCTGCATAAAAAATTAAAAGCTTTTGTCAAACATTTTATGTTATTGGAGACATGCTCTATGTGTAATTTACGATTAATCGTGGCGTTGGCAGCGTACTTACATGCGCACTCGCGTAGCTTGATGAAATGTTTCCATCGAAGCTCGTTTTGCCGCAGTATCAGTCATACAAAGGAGAAGCCCGCTTTCACTTGTTAGCGCAAACTAAACATTGTGCTTTATTGCCTATTTATTGCTCATTTCACCAAAGTAGTCTCGGGACTCTGGCATTACTCTTAGTTACTTGGCGCTTAATTACCTTTTACTTGCTTTATTGAACTGTAGAGGTGTAGTATGCCGCTTACTGATTTTTGCTGCTGCAAGTGTTATCGGCGACAGGCGAACGGACGGCTACATTCCGCGACTAATGAACCGGTTAATCATTTTGCTTTAAAAGACGCCGATGCCGATTAACGCGCGTGCACGCGTGCGTATGCTCCACCGCGTGCACACGCGCGCACAGAGCGTTTTACCGAGACCGCATCCGCACAGCCCTCTTGTGAAACGCTAAAACGCACCCAACTCTAATCTTTTGGAGCAAGGCAACACCTGTCTGGATGCACTGGGGAGCGCGGCGAGTTTACTAGGGATATCGCTCATGCGCAGGCCCTGGCACTACTTTTTCACCGGTGCGCTCCGCCGACGAGCGGCCACCGCTCCGGCGTTCCGAATTATAGGCACATGTATGTATTTTTGCGTGTGTGTGTGCGTATGTGTGTGCGTATGTGTGTGCGTGTGTGCGTGCGTGTGTGTGTATGTGTGTGTGTTCTAATTAAACGAACCGACAAAAACCTAGTAAGTGTCATGAGGTTTTGGCGCTAATGATAAGATCATTGCTTATAGGGATGGCACTGAACATGTACTTACCTTAAATTTTGTGAAACCGCGAACGGTATCTCTTCGTTAATCACAGACAAAATGAAGAAATCGAGCCCCTTGATGCCCTATCCTCTCGTTCATTACGTAGCGAATGTTTCGACTCCGACACCTTCGACGCCGCCATGTAGCATGCGAGGGTTTATTGATGTGTCGTCTTCAGCCAAAAACTTCACGTACTACGTGACAATTGCGGTACACGGGATATTCCATATTCACCGCCATGGCCGTGAATGGTGACGCTAGCTATCACTTCAAGGGTTACTTGTAGCACACATAAATATATTCAAGAAATTGTACAGAACAAAGGTGTCATGGCAGCTCAAAGGTAAGATTCGAAGATGTGCGTTCGCACTCTATCAGAGGCAACTTGTGGGCCACCCCTTGGTAGCCCATCTCGTTTACTAATATATATATATATATATATATATATATATATATATATATATATATATATATGAAGGAAAGCTATGATTTTTCAAGGGCTCGTTTATCTTTGTTAGACACAATATTAATGAGAACTAACAGACAATAACGCCAAGGATATATATATATATATATATATATATATATATATATATATATATATATATATATATATATATATATATATATATATATATATATATATATATATATATATATATATATATATATATATATATATATATACATATATATATATATATGTATATATATAATATATATATATTTATATATACAGGGTGTTTCAGGTAACTTGCGCCAAGTATACTTTTTAATTTCGCGCAGTGCAGAAAAAAGCTGGAAAGAAATTTAGCAAGGAAGTTTTCCTAGCATATATGAAGCAATTCAAAGTCGCCTAACAAACGTTACAACTTTCCTAGTTAATATTTTTCGTTATAGTTACTGTTTTAAAGGTTAGTTAAGCAGTCTTCGTTAATTACCCAGCTTATCGCATTGACAGTTATACTAGCATGGATAAAATATTCTGACGTTTGAGAACAAGTGCTACAACTTTTGCATTGAAGATTTTTCTCTAGAGTCAATATTTAAAAAGTTCATTAAGCAATCTTTGTTAATTTCTGAGCTTAGTGGATTGGAAAAAATAATCTGACGTTCTCTATATGGCTCAGAACAATACTACGATTATTGGGGACGCGTAGCGCCCATGCCTAATTTTTTAATACTTGGTGCTTCTTAGCTGAAACACCCTGTATATATATATATATATATATATATATATATATATATATATATATATATATAATGTGTGTGTGTGTTGTGAAAAGGATATGCGCTTCTAAAAGACTGGTTGAAAACTTCTAAACGTGAATCCAACAAAAGCAACGGAAAGCTATTCGAACACATGAAGCAATACCGAACAATATAGACGCGGAACAGCCGCTAATGTAGCACAACTGATAGGCTAACCCGCGTGTAATTTCCGTTTTTCGGGCTCAGCTCTCACCGGCGGCAAGCTTTTATTATGTCCAATTTCCATTTCCTTTTATCTTGTAATTCGTACGTTGATCTCATAACTACAAATAGCTTCCCCCATGTTTTTCTCGTCTTTATCTATTGGCTTCTTATAAATAAGCGCGAGGATTTATGCGAGATGGAACATGAGAAACTTAGGATTGTGATTACACGTTTTACCACCTATGCCAGCGCTAGGTCTCTTGCCTCATTGATTAAAAAATCGTTGAAATTGCCCAAGTAATGTGTACTTCTTGACAATCGCGGCCGCCACTGCTGTTGAAACCTATGACTCTCGTGATACCCATGCTGTATGCCACATTGATGAGGCGACTCTGGATGAAACGACTGCCCGAAAGCTTTTCAGAGCTCTGAAGGGGCATGGCTGTTGAACTTGGACCAAAAAAAAAAGTAGCGCAGCTCGCACTGGGGGTTAGTTGCTAAGTTTTGCAAATTTTCTCTTTCTTTCTTCCTCTATATCTTTCTATTTCTCTCTTCTCTCTGTTTTTTGTGTATGTCTTTTTTGCCTCTGTTTATTTCTATTTCTTTTTCTATCTCTTTCTCGGTCTTTCTATCTTTGTCTATCTTTCGTTTCTTTTTCTCTCTGTATTTTTCGGTTCTCTTTCTTTCTGTATCTTTCTATGGCTCTCTGTCTCTTTCTTTGATTCTCTCTCTTTCTCTCCTTCTTTTATTTGCGGAGCACATTAGGGGGCCGGCTTGTGTGGCGCGATCACTCCAACAGTAAAGCGCTCAATACAGGTCATAACAAGGCTAACAATGCTCAAATCGAAGTAATCGCATTAATTAACTTAAAATCGCCAAAACGTTTCGGAAACATGGGGCTGACTCCGGCGGAGCGCAAGAGAGGGCGCCACCGCCTCGTCGAGCGAGCGAATGCCCCTCCCCCTGCGCCGCCTCTGTGTCGGTGCTGCACCGGCGCGTCGCTGCGTCGCTACGTGACGACATCTGATGGGGGAAACAATCTGACGGAACTCGCTGCAGACGACGCGTATCTCAACTGCCGTAACAAGCAGGAAGTCGATAAAGCGTCGCACACCGAGTTTGCGAATCTGCCTAACAAGTTTGTACTCGTGCCGGGAAAACCCTACATGCTTACCTCAAGCATTGGCGTCATTGACGCTTCGGTAAACGGAACAGTGGGAACTCTACGAACGGGAATCGCTGGGTGGGGCCCGTGCGACGCACTTCCTCAGGTTTCACAGTAGTGGAGCTGCCATATGTTTTTTAAAGACGATAGTCTTTCTTGGGGAACTTAAACGCAGAAATTTTGGTCTGTCTGTCTTTCTGTCTGTCTGTCTTTCGGTTTGTCGGCACGTCACTCGATTCAGCCACCCGGCCAAAGTTGAACCACTTGCTTACCGCCCACCCATCTTGTTTTTTCTGTCTTTCGTTCTCTCTGTTTATCTCTTTCTTTCTATGTTATGCTTCATTCTGTCCCCTCCTCCTCACCCTCACTTCCATTTTCTACCCCTTCGCTGTACTATACAAGGCTATGCTATGCTCTGCTAGCGTGCCTGGATAGCCGAATGGTTAAGACGCTCGCCTTCTGATTGCGGGTACGCGAGTTCGAATCTCGCCTCGCGAAGGATTTTATTTCTCCTACACTTTCTCTCTTTCTCCATATTTATCTTTGTTTCTCTCTTTCTTTTTCTCTCTGTACTCGCTGTCTCACCTATCAGAGTTATTACGTACCACGCCGGAGCCATCGGCGCACTTGTTTTGACAGCGAATAGGAAGGTGAAGACGACGACAAGGAAGAAGAGGACGAAGAAAGTGCGTGCCAGTCTCGCGGAGCAGGTGCGGCGCAGCTGTGGCATCAGCGGTTGCTAGACAACACGAGGCGCTCCGAGGGGTTGTTTGTGCCATAGGCGGAGAGTTTTCATTTTACCGGAGGGGGCGGCCGCCCCCTCCGGGGGCCCGACCTGCTCTTCCAATCTATCTATCTATCTATCTATCTATCTATCTATCTATCTATCTATCTATCTATCTATCTATCTATCTATCTATCTATCTATCTATCTATATATATATATATATATATATATATATATATATATATATATATATATATATATATATATATATATAGAGAGAGAGAGAGAGAGAGAGAGAGAGAGAGAGAGAGAGGAGTCCAACTTCCAAATTAAAGAATTTAATGTAACTTTAGTCTCTTAGGTGCCCGCGATATCATAATGAAGATCTGTAAGTGGAAGACCCTGGATTTATTTTTCAGTTTACACAAAGGCATCGATCCATCTCGTAACTCTTGGCTCGAAGTGAAATTTTCGTTGACCGCATCGCGTAAAATCGATTCACGCAATGCGTGGGATTAGGCTCTACTTTGTTAAAACATGCGCCACACAGGAGACAGTAGGCTAACGCTATCACAGGAAGATTTAATTATATATGCCAGTGAGTTCAATTCAAGATGGCCGAAAGTAATTCTGAGATGGTAGCAAATACCATTTGCTACACCTTGTGCGAAGCTGCGGTTATGTATCTGGACGAGTAATGGAGTTGCTTATTGGTGGCCAAACATTTAGTAAAACCATTTACTGATAAATCAAAACTGCGTACAATCTTTTCTCGGCACTTTTTTATGCAGACATGTCAAAGGGTACCAGTATGTAGGCAACCAGGAAATTACCCATTTTTTTATTGGCGAGTAAGTTTGTGCGAAAGCGTTCACTGACTGACTGTGTCGGGATTGCTTTGTATTCTCAGTATCATTTTTGTGTTCTCAAAACCATTCACTACGGGGTTCAAGACAATTAGAGCGCAGCTCTTAGGCGTCGGTTCCTGCTTTGAGCGGCATCGCCGTTGGCGTCGGCGGCGTAACCGATAGCGCGAACGAGGACGAAAGAGAGGGAACGCGGAGTCTGTCGATATCACGAGATACTGGCCTCTAACCTCGCTTTCTTCCTCTGTCGCACGCGCTGGCCCCTCGGTCAGAGCTCGTGCGCATAGTAGGTGCCTGCGGCACGTGCACTGCGGCTCGCTTCGCTTGTCGTAACGGGGCTGTGGGCGTTTCACTTGGTTCGCGACAGCTGCAATGCACAGAGTATATAGTATGCGTAGCACTCGAGCGCTGGTAGCTTCTGTGGCAATATGTAACGAATGTTACATTGCCACAACTGCGGCTAGTCAAAACTTCAAACAGCTGGCGTTGCCCGAACACAAGGCTGCGCTCAGCGAATTAGGCAGTATCGTAATCGCCGGTGAATTTTCTAATTTGTCATAGCTTAAGTCGTCGCTTCACTTGTTCATCAGCACAACATATTCTGCACGTAAAAATCCGTTTGAGGGGCATTTTTCCATTGAATGTTTGACTTGTCACTGGCCCATGTGCCGAACTTTAAATGGCTGAAATGAAAAAGAAGCGGGCATAAACAGCCTCCTGTGAAGTAGGTGCCAGACAGGACGACCCGGGGACCTAAGCCAAGCTCTTAAAAATACCCTGGGCCCGCGCCAGGGGGGGCTCTGCCCCCCATGAGGCAGTCCGGGGGGGCCCAAGCCCCTCAGCCCCCCCCGCACTCTCCGCCTATGGTTTGTGCACACCAAAACTTTTACGGCTGGCTTAAACAGCTTTGCTATTAAAAATATCAGGCTAAATTCAAACAAGCCATTGGCCTGTGCGTAAATTTGACCTACCCAGTCTATAACAGACGCACTGTTTTAACGCGTTCTAACGCGCGCGCGCGCGTTGTGTGTGTGTGTGTGTGTGTGTGTGTGTGTGTGTGTGTGTGTGTGTGTGTGTGTGTGTGTGTGTGTGTGTGTGTGTGTGTGTGTGGTGTGTGTGTGTGTTGTGTGTGTGTGTGGTGTGTGTGTGTGTGTGTGTGTGTGTGTGTGTGTGTGTGTGTGTGTGTGTGTGTGGTGTGTGTGTGTGTGTGTGTGTGTGTGTGTGTGTGTGTGTGTGTGTGTGTGTGTGTGTGTGTGTGGCCAAGGGATAAAATACGGACATTGTGTTTAGCCTAGAATTTCTAAAACTGCACTTCGCAAGCAGACGTGGTTATACATCGTGTCCCAGCTAGCTTAGCCATGCAACGTTCAAAGTGGACAATGAGACATGGCGAGAGGACGGACAGCATTTTGTTTTAGTTAGCCACCACCTCACACAAATTGCTGAATATTAATGTTAGCATTGATTACAGCATCAATAAGCATTAATTACAAATTACTAACTGATCGCACAATTGCCTAAGCATACACATCAAAATTTACATCATGTTAGAAGACATAATATACAATCGTTGTCAGCTAGCTACGCTTTTCCTTCCGAGTTATTTTTTCTAGGCTTCAATGTTCCGGCGCAAAACCCGAGTAACGGGCAGGCTTATGTTTTTTAAAAAAAGAGAACGCAGAACCAAGACTAAGTCCGGGGAGTAAAAGAAACGCAACACGGTGTCCAGTCTTTGTCCTTGATTTCGTGCTCTTTTTTTTTCCTATGATGAATACGTACAAACTTCGACAGTTGTCTGCTTTGACTGTTGCGGACTTGGCGCTATAGCTAGCGTCTTGCGCGCGGGACGACAGGGCTCTCAAAAGGGTCTTCGAAGTACGTCGTATCTTCTTCGCCCGAAGCCGGTGCAGCCGTTGCGCCCGGCTTTGGCTGTATACAGCGTCACGCTGGCGCTTGCTGGAGTAGCAGCAACCTACAGCTAAACCGCCGCCTTGTCACATTTTATGGTCAACTAGTAAGCCACTGGGTAGTTTTTCTTTGCTTCAATCGCATGGAAGCGTCACGCGTTCTTAAATTCACACTCTAATTCGCGTTTCGAGTCACAACTTTGGAATGTACGTAAATATCTAGAAAATATAAACTCGACTGATAACAACTTCGCATGGTGCTTTATAAAGTTATATTTAACTCGACGATGAGATTAAGCAGTTGCGCAAGAAGTCAGTAAGGAATTTTCACAAATGGCGTAACGAAAGCTAACAGAAAAAATAGGCAGTTTTAGCTAAGTGGTTTCTGCGTGTGTTCAAATAAGGGCAGTTAGAGGGTGCTCCCGGCTCTTTATTTTAACGGAATTTTTATATGACATAGTGAAACATTTCCACGCATTACAGCTAACTTATTTTTTCATCGCTCAACTTTAATTCAGCACGAGAAAATGTTAACCGAGAGAAGGTGAAAAATATCGGCCTATGTAGCTACGAGATTCTCCGAACTTAAGAGATTATAAAAAAAAGTCTTTTTTTTTTCTGTAGGCAGGCTGGCCGTCCGGTATTCGTGGAAGCGAGCGATATAAATGCATTAGGAAGTCAATGTCGTGAACGTCACGTTAGTGGCTTGGGGGGTATTAGGATGATAGCGCAAACTGGCCACATCTCCCCTTTAATCTTGATACAATCTAGAAGTTTGATCTGACAATGGGTATCGACAGGCTTCGCGGCGTGGTCTTGTACTTCGGCGTAGCTGCTGTTATTCCGTATGGAGGCCGTTGTCTTCGTGAGCCCGCAGTGAAGTTGATTCTGGCCCTGGTTCAGGCGCTGCCTCCCGCAGGTGCTCTCGTAGGCGACGCACTTCACGGCCGTTTTCGGTCTTCACAATCATAGACCTTGACGTCTCGGCTGGCCTTAGTACAATAGCTGGACTCCCGGTTCTCGTGTCGTACGTCGTTACATGTCCTGGCATCAGCGGGCGCACGGTTTCTGGTTTCGCTGACGCCATATCACCTGAAGGCGGTCGAGAACATCCTTGCTGGGTACTGCTTTCGGTTACAGGTGCTTTTTTGGTAAAGGCAGCAGGGTCCGCGTCTGTCTTATTCAGAGGCAGCACTTTTTTTATCAGCTCATTTGCCTCCTGAACACCTCTTTCTGTCAAGCCGTTAGAACGTGGGTGGTACGGGCTTGACGTGAAATGCACAATGTATAGCTTCCTTAAAAAATGTTTAAACTCGCGTTACTGAAGGGCGGTCTGTTGTCACTGTCCACTTTTTGTGGCAGCCCATGCAAAGGAAGCACTTGTGCACACGAACTCTTTGGTGCATTAGTTGTGGTGTGGCGAAGCTCTCGGATTTCAAAATATATAAAAAAAGGAGTAAGTCAACCATAACTGCAAAACTCCCGGCCATCGTAGTGAAATAGATCCACGCAAAGACAGCCCAGTACTTATGCTACATAAACAAAAACTCGGACAAATGATCTAATACACAGCCGTCTACTGCAGCATTTCTACATAGCCCCGCTTTTGCTTTGAATGGATGATGTGGTAATGTTTCATAAACTAAACCGACCATAAATAAATTAAATGAGTGCGTTCTTCTTGTAATACGGTGCGTCACACTTGTATCGTATGATGCGTGACGCAAACTAAAAGCTTAACAGCAGGAAAACATCTGGTGGGAGGTTCCCACAAACGTTCTTGCTTGTCATGCGCAATGTCGTGGCAAGAAAACATCGCGTTTTGTGAGGCCGCTACTTCATCCATCCATTAAGAAGGAACTTTCAGCAGCGTAAAAGAGAAGAAAATATATTTAGGCATGCTGAGCAAGCTAGGTAGGTTGGATTCATTGAATCATTGGAAAAGTGGCTGCTCATTTGAAGGGATGTCGGAAAGGTGACGAAGGAAAAGCTGGAAGCAGTGCAAATGAGGGGAGGGGGGAGCTAACAAGTGCTGGTCATGCCTTCTACAACGTAACGAAACGCACTCGACCCCCAAGGAAACATAAACAATTTCGGATAATTGATCTTTGCTAATTAACCACTTAAGCGCAATATAAAAATAGTCTAACGAGCGCCACATGACGGAAAATCATATGCCCTTGGTTTCATTCAGTTGCGGTTAACCACTTAAAAAAATGTTTGATTTTGTAGTCACGTAAAACACCCTGCATATATCAGAAATAAGGTAAGAAAGAGGAGATTGTCACAGACACGCGTGGAAAAGCGTGAGAGCAAGAGGAAAAGCTTGGAGACCAAAAACAGACGTTAGGGTGCCCATCCGAAGGTTTGGGCACAGCAAACAAACAAGCGCGCTGAAATCACTCGGTGGAGATCGTTTCTGCAGTGTGGCTACATGGCGTGAACAGACTAAATTTCAAGCAGAAGGCCGCGCGCCACCCTTCCATTCGATGCAGGCGCGCTTCGAGTGGGAGTAAGAGACACGCATGAATGCCTTGCGCAACTCTTTCTGCTTTCAATGTCGCCGACCACTGCACATGGCTTCGTTTAATCATCCAAGGTGAAACGCACAATATCGCAACTAAAGATGCGCCGCGAAACACGGTAGTAAGAGAAGAAAACAAAGCTTAGGCGGACCTGATCACCTGAACGGGACGTGGTTCCTGCTCTTCGGTACATGGGATAACGCGAGGGAGAATGTCGGCCAGCCTCTTGCGGAGGCTAGCCTAAGCAAACGGGGACAGTGTCCACTGGAAAAATTACGGTGTATGCTATGCATTAATTCCGTCCGCCGGCAGTGATGCTTGTCCACTTGCGGCATGGTAAAAGTGCAGTTCAATTTGTTCCAACTCCTCCATTAAAGGAGTACTGACACGATTTTGAGACATCGCAAAAGGGACATTTTTCGTTTCCTTGGTATGCAGTGTCAACGCTGTCCACACACCGTAGTCGGAGAACACGTATAAAATATTTTAATTTGACTTTGAAGTTTTCGTCGCTGAGCATCTGCAAGCCAGCCCACTGCAATGGACATTATCCCGACGAGTCAAGACAGTTCCCCTGAGTTTGCGAGTTCTGCGTCCTGCATGCAGCCTAAATCGTAGAAATCACTGTCAGGGTCACTGGACGACAGTTCACTCGTCGTTGTTTACGTGCACCACGAGCCGATGACGGATTTGCCGCTAGTACTTCGCGAGTTTCTGTATCCCCGTGACGTCACACTGCTATGAAACGTCACTGAGAAGCCACCCCCTCGATATCGAAACCGGAAGTGCCTCTTTAAGGTAGCGGTAATTAAAATATATACGATGCATTCCCAGGCACCACAATACTCGTTTTAGGTTTCTCGACTCCACTATTTTTATTTAGAGCAACAATCAGAAAATTTTTAAAATTCGTGTCAGTACTCCTTTAACGAAGAGAGTTAAAAAATTGTTGTGGCTTAACGTTCCTTGGAGATCGTGTAACAACGTGCAGTTTTAATGGGGCCTGGTCAGCTTGACGTACTGGCTACCACATTCTTCGCAGCTGCTGCTGAATCGTATTCGCAAGGCCATTGAGCAAACTTTGTCACAAAAGGGCCCCGTGGTGCAAGAGCTATTTGCCTTCGCATTACCCTACAAGTCTTACTGGAGGAAGAAAGGCTTCACTACGCCCATTTTGAACCGGTACGCTCTATGCATGCTGAAATGACTGTTTGAGGAAGGGACTGACGTGGTCGCCAGTTTCTCAGTAAACACGGCGGCCGACCACTGACGAAGCACACTTCTGCACAATTCTAGCGCAAAAGGTTTTTGTGAATTCGGGTCATAATGTCTAAAATGAAGTAGCTCGAGACGCGACCGTCGGAATGTGCATAGGAGGAAGAAATTAGGAAGCTGTTGTTGAAACTCTTGCGTATTAACTGCCGTCTTTGTGAGCATCCTGGGTGGCCTTTGTGAGAAAAGCCTGGTTTGTGGGCTTTAGCAAATTACTGGCAGTGTTTTGATGGAAAATAGATGTGTGTAAATCAAGTGTCATGTGTGAACAATTCTGTACATGCTCATGATGGACACGCAAATACTTAGGCACTTTCAGCATATTGCCGTAAGTGTTACCCATGAATGCATACGCATTATCAGACAGAAATTAACCCTTGCAGTGTGCTTATCAGTCTTCAACATCATGTGCCACATTTTCCTAACGTTTAAAGTATGAAGAAGCCTTGTACAAAGCTTATGCGATTCGTTTAATCTTACCAGGCAAAGGTTTAGCGGATGTAGGCGATCTCATTGTCTCAAATGTGCTAGTCGCTCTTACCACTGCGTGACATAAATGTTAATGTGAGCACCACATTTTACTGAGCACATTTAAGACGCGAAGCCGGCTGGACTGGGAAAGGAAACTATTGTTTAGTATAAACACCAAATGCGATTTTCGGCAACGCTTGAAGAAGCACAGTTTGGCTGCTCGTTACGGTTTATTCACTTTGAATGCAATGCACAGAGTTTCGATTATGAACATGAAATGCTTTGCATGGTGAAGTAGAAAATTAAAATAAAAGGCGCACCTTGAGCGCACGTCCGAATCGCTGCACTTTTTTGCGGAGTTGTTTCTACGTTATGCACTACGCTGACGAAAAGCCGTAATCCTTCAGTGTGTGAATTGTTTTATGCGCATATAGAGAAAACGCGCACGTCAAATAGGTTGAAGCCGAAGGGCATTCCCGGCTAAGGCTGGTCATCCATTCTACAATGAAGGCTTGTCCCTTATCGAAACCAAATTACTGAGTTTTGCTTTCAAATTGGCTTATTTTCTGCGCGAACAAGGTCCCACTAAAGGCACAGTTAAATGCCTATTTCGGCTAAAAACATGCAATGTGAGTTAGCTCGGTCGCTCTACCCACTAGCGTCAGATTAGTGGTCTCAAATCACGTGCACCGTGTAGTAATTTTACTAGCGTGGGAATATATGATGGTTCGCGTCTTGCTTTCTTATTATTACGTAGTAATTATGCGTGAGGTGGATGGCGGTGCTAAGACGCGCCATCCGGCGAAGGAAATAACCAATTCGCGTTCATAAAACGAACGATGCGAGTCAGTACTAAGGCAACCACGGTGGACGATCGGCTCGTGCGGCTGCAGAATCGTGTTCCGGGGCTCCAAGCAGATCTTCGGTGGTCATCTGAAGGCCATCATGTCCGGTTCGGCCCCACTGTCCGATGACACGCAGGAGTTCCTCACCAATTGCCTCGACTGTCCCGTGGTCCAGGGCTACGGCCTCACCGAGACCACGGCAGGAGCTACGCTGCAAGACCGTACGGGCCTCCGCTTTCTCTGACCGCGTGACGTAACGTCTCTTCACTCTTGAAACGCAGTAGTATGTAATCTGGCGATGTTTATCACGAATATCAACACACGTGAAGGCGGCACGCCTTCCTGTTGGTGTTACGCGCGCTATCTTTAATGTCATACCGAAACCATGAAAATGTTGTCCGCATTTTCTGCTTTCGTGTGCCCCGTAACATTACATTTGCTTCTTTTATTTATTTAAGGATTCAGTCTACGGGGATACAATCTATATGCCTTGTTGTGTACATACTTGGAATTCTGAACAAGCGTAACTTATTGTTGCGGCGAGTTCATGGAGAGAAAGGCTGCAACTGAGTTGCTAAAGGCCATGGGTCAACTTGTTGTGCAAAACGCAAGAGAAAGCTCAACTCAGTGCAAGAGTGGCGGTACTAGACGCCGTGTGTCTGAGCGCCACTAATATTCTTGTTCTGGCAGCGGGAGCCGAGATGCTTATCGCAGATGAATTTCTCGTTGAGGAGTCATCAGTGTAAATGAGAGTATTTAACTCGCCGGTTGAATGAATGTTTAAATGAGGACCTTGAGATACTCTCACGCAATAATTATCTTAAGAGCTCGATCAATAATGATCGATGGCTTCGAGTGACTTAAGCTCATTCAAGTGAGGTTGCCATTTGCCTTTCTTTTTATATCTCTTGTAACTATAGTTGCTGCAGCGTCGTTAACCCGCGTGGGGCTATGTTGTGCGAGACGTTATATTAACAACGAATTTTTTTATTGCGTTCATCGAACGGCGCTAACGAAGCATTTGCGAACGTATACGTACTAGACTGTTGTCGTGTATACTGGGTGTAACGCATGTGTTAGGTGCAGTTTGAAGGGGGCATGGCTTGACGCATCAAATCACTCTATATTGGAGCTCTAGATTAGTTGTGCAAGTTAGGCACACCGTGGTAGCCTAGAAGGTAAGGCGTTGCGCTGCTAAAAAAAAGAAGAAAAAAAGAAAAAAAGTCACAGTTTCGCCGCAACGGCGAAGCAATGATTGCGATAGCAATAAATTGTAATGTAACGCGAAGAACGGAAAGCAGCTCGAAATTGCCAGCTCGTCGGTCGAGCCCAAAGGACGCACGAAAAGAACGCACACAGGACGAGCGCGAACTAATGCGTCACAGCTCGACACTTGAAGCGCACTGCTCAAACATAAAGCAGGACGCACGAAACAAACGAACAGGTACACACAAGAGGAGCCCGAACTAATTGTCACAGTTGTTACTTATTTCTGTTCGAACAGCGCGCTCCTTTCGCAAACGCGGCCGCTGCAGCGAGAGAAGCGAAGCACGTCACCGGCCGCCCCTTCTTTCCTTGAGATAAGCGCACGAAAGCGACGACGCCCTGTAGAGCGAACAGCAACGGCGTTCGCAGGGGCGGGGCGACGATCTTTAAAGCGCGCAACACGCGCGCACGTCGCGCCATCTATGTGGCCACTAAGAAAGCATGATGAATTACATGGTATATATAAATAGCTCGCCGTTAGCAGGCTGAGAGACGGTGCTGTCGTGGCCTAACGTCTAACGCGCCGGGCTGCAAAGCGAGAGGTCGCCTGTTCGATTCCGCGCGTCGGAAATAATTTCTTAAATATTTTTCTTTGTGGCCTTTCTGTGTATATATATATATATATATATATATATATATATATATATACATACTTATACATATACGGTGAATGGCGGCGACGGGAACGGACATTTTCCAGCCGAGACTGTCCATATAATTGCTATCGCAATAAAAGGTGTGGGTTTATTTTCCGGCCATGGCAGCCACATTTCGATGGCAGAAAATGCCAAAACGGTCGTGTGCTGGCATTTAGGTGCGCATTAAGGAATCACAGGTGGCCAAAACTAATCGGGGATTCTCCACCACACGGATTGCCTTATAATGATATCGTAGTTTTGTTAAGTAAAACACAGGAATTCATTAAGATGTACTAAAAGTTGATAGTGCGATCGTATGTGAAGTACGTTGAAATATCTTCCATGAGCAGCCAACTTAATGGTAGGTCCATGCACACTCTGGCAGTTTGGAACTTTGTTGCATGAGTTCATGTTTGTCAGCTAGGACCCGCGAAAAAATATAACGACATTGGTGACAAAAACACTTCTACAGCAGTATGCAAAACGACTATGTATACTCGCAATGCTATCGCGAGCCTCTGTATAGTGCTAAAGGCAAGAACACTAAAGCACCGCACTGTTCACCCGTGCCATATTTACCAGGCTGAACCACGTTTATCTACACGGTCGACATACGTCGCTCAGCATTTACTGCCCGCTTCGCTGAGATCATTACACGCTAAGAAGTAGCGCACAGAGGCTAATAATGAACGCTAGCACGCGCACAGCGCTTACGCCCGCAGCGGCAACTTAACGCAGCCGCCGCTCCACTGTCGAGCCTGACAGAGCGGAACGTGGCAACGCGCACGCGTGGCTTCTTTACACCGAGTGACAGTCACGGCTTTAGGATAGGATTTTCTTGACAAAATTCAACTAGCGCAGGGCGTGGATATCAAAACGATTTTGTTGCGATGGGCTCCGTGGGAAGTTTGAATGGCGCTCCGCCTACGATATTTATTTATTTATTTATTTATTTATTTATTTATTTATTTATTTATTTATTTATTTATTAAGATGGCATCTATTTGGTTTCAAAGACAGGTATAAGAATGGCATGCTTTCTGTTTTCCAGAATGGGACCTCACTGTTGGCGTGGCTGGGCCTCCATTGAACGGTGTGCAGATAAAGCTTGTTGACTGGGAAGAAGGTGAGCAACATATTTGTTGACTTCCCATTGTGTCACTTAATTGCAGAGAGAAATGAAACACGGTCATTAAATTTGGAGATTTAGTCATGCTTGAGGTGTTTGTTGAACAAGTTAATACTGTCAAACCCGACTACAGTTAAAACTCGATCTAACGAAACCTGGCTACGAATTTCCCGATCTAACGAACACATTTCCATTCCCTAGCAGGTACCCATAGGGTTCAGTTTTCATCAACTCAACTTAGCACAGCTGTCATGGCATTAAACCCGTTTTAATCATGTTTTTCCGGGAATAAGTAAGTCAAAAATGCAGTAATTTCTTTCTAATTTTGACACAGAAGTGTTCCTCTTCGGGCGCGCGCTGTAACGCTATCGCATTAAAACATTAAAACATCTAGCCGTCCAAGTCACGACCCTAGCAGCAACTTAACATAGCGTGCGAAATAAATGCGAAACACTGCCTTTGACGAGGTTGCACAAGCCGCGCCCGTGCACGGACTTAAAGGCCAACTCCGGCGATTTTTCGAGGTCAATGGATCTAAATAAAATTCGCTGTGTACGTTCCTTTTCACGTTCCCGTTATTTATGTCAAATTACAAGCTGGAGAAATACACGGATTCATTACAAAGGGAATTTATTGGTTGCCCCGGCTCTCCTCATCTCGCTTCCCAGAATTATTGGCAACATTGCGTGCGTGACGTCATTTTTGGCAAAGCGGAAGTGACAGAACCGAGGGGCCACTACAGCGCCTGCTATTCGCAAGGCAACAATCGTGTGTGTTTGACCAGCGCTTCGTTGGCTGGGTGTGCGAATTTCAGTTCCTTGTGGTAGTGCGTGCGATTGGTGGCAAGTGCATGGTGTTGCGTTGTGGGGTGCACACGATTCCCCGTTGGCAGTCACGAAATATTCGCACCTAACGATTACCCCGCGTCTTTATATTAGAGTGTTTTAGCTAGCAATGCGGGTTTACCGCATTACCGAAAGTACGGCAATATCGTACTGGCTAAAGAATGCACAAGGAAACACTTTCCGTAACGTGCGCGTCGTGTGAAAGGTGGCTCGTACGCGATGTTGAACGCCGCTATTGCCAAACTTATGCACTCTTCCCATAGCAATATTAAGAAGCTTTAGTTAGTCCACAAACTTGAGCCACTTGAGCCGCCTGGACAGGTGGCACCATCTGGCGGTGAAATGCGCAACCAGGCAAGCAAAGAACTAAACTTCCACTGGTTCCACTTCATCGAAGAGGAATGGCGATTTTAGTTGGCCTCCAAATGCGTCGGAATCGCAGCTGTGATTTTCCGACAGCTCCGAGGAGCTTGTGCACGTGGCACGTTCAGTCACACACAACATATATTTGCGACAGAGTCTCCTTTCCCCTGAGTGTCTACTAGTGATGCAGAACTATCGGTAAATTGACTATCGATAGCATCGATAGTTTTTGTTAAACTATCGATAGTGTAGACAAACTATCGATAATACTACTATCGACAAACTCTTGATAGTGCAATCGGTAGTAGCATGGTTAATATTACTAGCGATATTACTTCCACGCGTGCTTATTGCTTTGTTTTGATGAATTCGCGTTTCACCCACTGTTAGCAACAGGGGCGTAGCCAGGGGGGGGGGGGGGTTGGGGGGGGGTTCAAACCCCCCCCGAAATTTTTCAGTTTTGCTTGCGTATATATACACGCACACATACAAACGCACGCACGAACATACATAAAGTATGGTTGAACCCCCCCCGAAAAAAATTTCTGGCTACGCCCCTGGTTAGCAAGACTGTTAGCAACGTTAGACGCAGACTGCGCCGTGATGTTTGAGAAGCTTCACGATTGTTTGAGGTCATTCTGTTAAGATTACGCACCGGACGCAAATAGTCAAGTTTATTCGGGAGCTTACGCGAGCACCAGCGATAACGCTGGCAGGTTCGTTGACTGATGTATAAAAGACGACGCTTTCCATCGATGATCAGATCACTCGACGGCCGACGACTTTTCTCGCGACTATCAGTACGCAGCCTGTATCGCTTCTATTTTGAGTTTTTATTTTCTGGGCACAAGATCGCCCAAATAATGAGCTCCGTATTTCACAGCATTATTCACCGTGACAGCCACGTGACAATACAATCGATAGTGGTGTGAATAATGATGCTGTTGCGGGCCGGCCATATTGCCAAAATATTTGTTAGGAGAAAAGATTGTTGAGCGAGTTGCTAATTCATGATGAATGAAATAGCGCGAAAAAACGTAGGACGAGACGACGAAGGCTACAGCACAGGCACATTAGCAGCAGCAAAAGCGCACAAACGCCTGTGCTGTAGCCTGCTTCGTCTCGTCCTACGTTTTTTCGCGCTATTTTTATTCAAAATATTTGTGATAGCCTACCATCAGCTTCGCTTAATTTATGAGCGATTCTTGGCGAAAGAAATAAATTATTTCCGCAGTAAAAATGGCGGAATATGTCCATCAATAAATCAATCAATTCACATCCAAAAGCAACCAGTTACACTTTACAATTGACAAGCTTAATTCATGATATTTGTTTCAATTTTGAAATCATAAAATGCAATATAAATTTGAAGCCGAGCAGTTCCACTACATGTAACGCCTTCCTTTCCGCTACAGCTGAATAGTTTGACTTTATGATCCTGTGTCAGCGAAGCACTCTCGTGAAGAACATAGTCATGTCAACTTTCTTGCCCTTCAGCCTTCTCCTCCGGCTCCATTATGTACCACGCGCGCGCGAAACCAAGTTTATTCTGCAATGAGTTCGTGCTGTTCATTTTGTACTATCGATAGTACCATCGAATGTTTTACTATCGATAGCGCTATCGATAGTATTTTTTACCATCGATACTTCAATAGTGACTCAGCTATCGGTAGTATCGATACTACCATCATAGTTATGCATCACTAGTGTCTACTCTTCGCCGCTTTCGCAGCTTTCATACTACGCGTTGGCGGGACCGGCATGCCTTGCATGATTTCCGGTTTTTGACGACTTATACGTCACGCGAAGACAGTATGCTCGGTTGGGTTTGGGTTTCGGTGTTGCGCTTTTTTCCTTATTTAAAATTATTCTCCAATTTGCCGATTATATCTGCTATTGGGCCCGTGACAGGAGCGTCTCAGGAAGATAAAAGCACCATTACTTTGACATGGTCAAGAAATCGCCGGAGTCTTTGACGTACTCATGGTGGCTTGTTGTCATTGTAAATACTCCCACAGGAACACGGTGGTTGCTTTCGTTATTCAATGGTTTATGCGGCAGATAGCACGGATCGACTACTTGCAACTTTCATGCTCTGCCTGCTCGCACAGTCACTGCATTCGTTCTCCCTGTCTTTGCATATGAGCAGCTTGTCGTAGCTTCACGTGACCGCTTACCTCGCCTGTATTGCCCTGACATGGGAGGCTTCATGTTCAGGCGACGTGGAAGGCTCCATGTCCGGGTTGCACTCGCGGGCTTTTCACACGCGCATGCGAGTGTTAGTAAGAAATAAAATGCCGCGTTAGCTTTCGGGTGTCGCTAAGTTACAATTATAGAATTCGAAGGACCGAAAAATTATTTTCTCGATTTTACGAACTTCCCCATTTAACGGAATAAATCGAGCGTGGTCGTCACTCCGTTAAATCGAGTTTCAACTGTATATCGAACTCTGGTAAATCTAATTATCCTTTATATCAAACTGTTTTCGAACTCGACGATGCTTAACGTCAATGCATAGAAAAAAAAAATCTACGGCTGCATCGAACAAAAATAGCCGGAAAACTTGATACATCGAACATCGAGTACTGCGGAACGCCCCATGAAGTTCGCTTTCCCTGACATGAAGGGGACATTCCTGCGTGTATTTGGGAACGCGATCGATGTGATTAGGGGGGCGCCGCGCGGATTCACGTGCTTTTTCCGGTGATTCCTCGTCGTCGCGCCCGTCGGCCTGTCGCGTTCGCTTCTCCGCAGGGGCGTAGCCAGAAATTTTTTTCGGGAGGGGGTTCAACCATGCCTTATGTATGTTCGTGCGTGCGTTTGTATGTGCACGTGTATATATACGCAAGCAAAACTGAAAAATTTCGGGGGGGTTTGAACCCCCCCAACCCCCCCCCCCCCCCCCCCTTGGCTACGCCCCTGCTTCTCCGCCCCCTTTGTGGACGCAATGACTGCCGCCGTGTAGCGGAAGAACCTGCCGTTCTCCGCAAATCCGGCGGTGATCAACACCGTCAAACGTAGAGAAAAGAAGTCGGACGTCGCCGCTGCGTGCAGCGTCTCAAGAAGCACGCTGAGTAAGATATTGAAGAACAAGGCCGACTTTACGGCCAAGGCGTACTAGAGGCTTCTGGCGCCTGACGATTACGCACAGCGGCATGTGAAGATGTTGAGTTGTTTACATCGATCATGTATTTTCTCGCGTATAACCCGCCCTTGCATATAACCCGTGCCCCCAATTACAAGCCGCGGGGGAAAAAAATGCCCCGCATATTGTTGCCTTTCTTGCATTATCGCAAAGCAGTGCCGTGAAGACAACTTGCGCTCCGAAATTCGCATCGAAAATACGGTAAATTCTTCAAACGTTTGCTATCGAATTATACAATATATCGAATTACTTCCTTTTTTTTGCGAGTTCGAGATATGTGGGTTTGATTGTTGAGGTTATTGCTACTTGCCATACAAGACGAGTATGCCTTTAACAACCGAGCCAGTGATTGCAACTAAATCATAAAAACCGCATAGGTGGTCTTTTAATGTGGCACTGATGTCACACCGAAAGTCTGTATACCAAAGTCTCATCGCTGTATAATTACGGCGATGACACTTCGCTTCTACAGCGTCACCAGTTGCACACACGGAAAACGGCCAATTTTACAGCCTTGAATTAGCAGTTGTTGTGCGCTCATTGGTTTCTGATCTTTTGGCACTGGACGCAACTTGCTTCTAAATTGAGTATAAACAATAAGCAACCATAACGCGTATTTGTCCAGGGCGTACCAGTTGGTTTAGTTGGCAAAAGTTATGTGCCTAAATTCTCGCTAAATTCCATAGCGGCCAGCGTGCAACATTGTCTCGGCTATAATTACGGTACGGGCGTGATAGCTGAATTGAGTTAAACGTTGAAGTTTTCATTGGTTCAATGAACATTTATTAACCGAAAAGGCAAGTGGTTGGTCGGAATAAAGATTTAGAAATGTTAACATTTCGGCTGCCACACGTGGGCCTTGTTCACAATAAGACTAAAAAGCGACGAAGCATTTGCTTAAGGCAGTCGTATAACTTGAGCGTTACATCGAACGCATACAGTTGACAAATTAACCATCGTTTTGGTTGGGTGGTTTCACCATATTCTGGATATAAACAGGCTTTGTACAAAGGGTCATGGCATTATTCTTTTCTTTCGTAACCGCATGTGCCCGATTGATCCCAGTTAAATATACCCTGTGACATGCAGATTACACATGTGCTAAGCCGACAGCCTCGACGCCAGAGTAATAAAAATTTCCGAGATTCATGCACTGCATGCGCACCATTCTATGTGCGCAAACTATCCTTTAGTTTACATCGGCGGAACATGGAGAGGCGGCATAGTCAACACTGAAAACGACATCAGGATCGAACATGTCTTATCCACTGTGCTTGTTCAACATTGTATTTTGTCAAGACTTGGTATCAGCTGGGATCTATCAAGCGCGTTGCTAATACGAAAGAAAAGAATCGAAAGAAGCGTCTTTTTAGAGTCACTCCACTTTGTAATTTGACTGTGGCGGATAAACACGAATACAACGAAGGTGGTATGCCACCTGAGAAGGTTAACTTCCTCGACCAAGCCGTACGACGTGCTTAAAAAAGTTTATGGCCGCTTTTCAATCTCGTGAGCAAAGCTTCCATGCAGGAGCCATATCATTAACATTACTAAGACTTTTGTGGTTCAAGCATGTCATATTTTCATTAGCGGAGCTGTTCTAGGGATGGGCCTGACGACAGATGAGTGTCCGCGCTGTCACGCTCCGATTCCCAGATACACCCACAGATGACGTAACTGCCCCGGTCGGGGACGAAGTGGGTTGATCACAAGGGAAACGCGTGATAACCGCAGCTCCGCTCTTTCTGAAGATTTCACACTGGGAGGAAGTGAAGTACGTTTTTTTTTTCTTTACGTACCGCCTCGGCTGGACGGGCCATGAGAATAGTGAAAGTATCATATGTACAATCTGCAAAACCCTTGTAGGAAGACTCCTTAAACTCATCAGATGCAAGACGACGTTCAATCCGCGCGACAAGCATTCAAGTTCTTCCTTTATTTCACAATACGCTGAAAGTTTAGAACGTATTAGTTTTGTAGGGTCAAGCTACTGCACAGGGATGCTAGAAACACTTAACCGGTTTATGCTGATCAAACATTCTCTTAAACACTACAATGTCGATACTTTCGAGACGACTTATCGGTTGTTAGGAGATAAAATTTACGTCAAAACTAAATTCTTTTTATTTCTGCGCTGTAGTTTGTAGGCCGGCATGTCATTGCGACGTCACGGATTTTTAAGTATTGTTTCCTAATATTTGGACCACCCTGGCTGAGTAAATGCACCTGAAGCTCGCGATGCTCAATCTTTGAATCTTTTAGACGACAATGTAGTTCATCTTTACCAATAATGCGTTAACCGGCCTTTAGCAGACGCCTGTAAAATATATGATATCACGGGAACCTGGTGTGGGAGCTTCAAGGTGGTCGCCACCCGTCCTTTCTTATTTTTTTTCTGGTTCTCCAAGGCCCTTGTAATGGTTTGAGTGACTATTTATTTGGTAGAGGGACAATTTACTAATAGAAATGAAATCGGCTTTCTCTTTAGTGGGCCATTAACCCTTTGTGGGTTCATCTATATTTTTCAGACGATAACAAAAATATGCCTGCGGAATATCCACATAATAACGTACTTAGAAATAGTATGAAACAATTTTCACCAAAATGGGACCATTAGTTTACGAGCAAAAAGTGGGACGTATGTGTCCCATTGACCCATGACGAGCCTTTGAAAAAGTGGGACAACACCTGTCCCATTGTCTCATGAGCGCACCGAGCTGCAATCCTTTCATCCAATCTCTCGCACGAAAAGGCTCGAAGCAAGTGGTACAGAGGGGCACTTCATAAACTGTACAAAAAAAATATGAATCTCTGGCGCAACTCATTTCCGGCTGTGGTACAAAATGTGCACTTGTGCCTGTTGTGCTGTACCAGCGGTTCTGTCGGGCCTCTTCGCATACACCAGCCATTTTAGCTCCTTTCTGTCTCTTCTGTTGGTCTAGATAAGGACGACCGCCTCAGTTACGCCTGAATTTCCACCCATATATAAAATTGCGGCTATGAGTCAAGGCAAACAACATCAGTGTGGTGTCACTGAATGCACTGAATCCTGTATATGCATTCATGAACTCCATGCATGTCTGAGGTATTAGCTTTTCTCCTAGATCTTGTACATTCGTGTTCTCGTTCACTTCCTCACTGTCCAGAGCATCAATTTCGTCATTATTTTCTTTTGCCTCTCAATTTCAGGAACAACGTCTTAGCCACAGCTTTTGGTCTCATTGCCACTGGTACTGTTGTCGTAAAAAGGACAAAACGGAACTTCAGCACCTTCTCCGTCAGAAAGCATGTCTTGCGACGTAATAGTGCCCAAAAAAACTTGAAAGCGCAGTTTTGGGGGCCTGTTTGGTGGTTAAGCTTACGAAGAAACTGCTTCATTTTTTGTTCGAGTACGCTTCGACACGATTATTGGCCGATACACTGCTCCAATTTTGAAACAAAGTCCATAGACTCATGCTAGAACTACTTCTCTCGAAATACAGAAAAGGAGAAAACTACTAAAGTCTAGAACTTTAGCTATCTTGCACGCAATGAAACAACAAATGTAAAAACATTCTACAGAGCAAAACGAATTTAAACTCAACGTATCACCGACACCACATATTGTAAACGCGCGAAATATTTTTTCTTGGTTTCTTAAATATTTCTAGCCCATGGCTGTAGAAAATCATAGCTCTGATGGCGGCGCGCAGCGGCGGAGGAAGCTTTTACTGAAGACGAAAAAGTGAAACAGATTCGTCCCATTATCCCTCAAAGGCTAAGCAAAGAAAGTGCGAGTACTGACGACTAAATACTACAATTAGTACACAAGAAAAGTATATATAAGTAAAAGCTCGTTAATTCGTACTTACAGTTAATTCGAACTGACGCTCTGGTCCCGGCACAGTCCTGTGTATTTCTGTGGGGGAAACCTCCCGATAATTCGAACGCCTCGGTATCCACATTGGTTAATTCGAACTGGGAGCCCCCTGGCTTACATGGCTCCTCGTGCTCCTTGCAGAAGTCGGCCAAGAGTGATCACAATGTGTTGCAAAACCAAACCAAACCAAATTTACCAGAGATGCAAAAGCAACAAAACAGCAGCATTTCTCCGCAGAAGAGAATTCGGACACTGAGCTGGAGCTCTTGGGCAAGCTGCAAGCGATGCTCATGGAGTCGCGACAGAAGAAGCGCAAGCAACTGCAAATTGCTGATTACTTCTAATTTTGATTGTGTTAACTCTGCCATGTAAATGAACGTGTTTTGGAGCACAATTGGCGCCATATATTTTATAGACTCACTTCTCACACGAATGCATGCCGCTACTTGTTTGTGGCGTATCACAAACTGATCAATTAATGCTGCTTGCAGTTAGAGCTCCATGAACTTAATTTACGAAATCACCTGCTATAAACGTGTAGTATCGCTTAATTCGCGATAACGAGTCCAGAGGTGGCTTCTTTGGGTTCTGCCCGCGCAGTGTGGCGCAGTGTCTGTTCATTCTAGCGCCCGCCCACATATTCTAACTCCGCTTAATTGGAACAGTCTTATAATCCGCTTCGAGTTCGAATTAACAAGCTTTTACTATACTATTACATTTTCAACTCCTTGTTACGCGCTGGATGCTATCGAGTTCAGGTGGCTACCACGTGGCTGACCGGCCGTACCCGCGAGGCGAAGTGGTCATCGGGGGTCCCACTGTGGCAGCAGGCTACTACTTGAAGCCAGAATTGACTGCGGAGAGCTTCAAGGACGACGGCCAGATGCGTTGGTTCTATACTGGGGACATTGGCGAGTTCCTGCCCAAAGGCCTGCTCCGGATTATTGGTACGTGCGTACAAACATTGCTCCACTAAAGTGTCGATACCGGCACTCGTCTTTTTTGTGGAGCCTTATGTCTAAGGCCCTGATTACCAAAGCTTTACGCTCGTCAGAGCTGTTTGCCATTAGACCATTGCCTCGGCAAACCAAATGTCTAGCATCGTCGCTTACAGTAGCATAATGTGCCAAACAATCGTGATATTGGATATAATATTAACGGAGGTGGTCGGCAGAAGACTGGTAGCCTTCAAGAACAATACACACAAAAAGAGGTGACCTAATCTTTAGGTATGGCGGTATCGTGCCGCCAATTTATCACAGGGTGGGTATCCTGCCAAGCAACCATAAGTATGCCTGTGAAACGCCTCGACAACGGAGCGTGTAGAACCGCGATGATTTTTCGTTATACATGTCACTTCGCTATATGCATCGCGCACTTTATTGACCCCGATAAAGCAGATAAACATGCTGAGAGATGAAAATGTTTATTCACAATAAGATTCAAATGGCCCTTGGCGAAAACAACGCATTTTTCTTCTGCCCAGTAGTAGTGACTTGCTCAATGCTCAACCACCGCCGACCAGATGCCGTCGACGTTCATGGCAAGCTGTAGCTCGAGGTCAGGGAATGCGAAGACACCGATTAGCAGCGCGTCAAATGCCATTGTCGCTTCGCTGCTAGCCATAAAGCAGTTCTTCTGTAGCTGGATGTCGCCCCGCAAGTCTAGTCCGGATGCTCAAACTCACGTGCGCCTTGCGGCGTGCCCCCGTGCTTGCCTGCCGACCCGGCATGGCCCTGGCTGGAGAGCAGCCCGCTGCAATGTCGCCTCTTTTTTTCGTAGTGCTTTAAAACTTGTAGAACAACTTTGCAGCCCCATTGATGCGATTCATTTGGTTGCTTCGCGTTACATGTGCGGCTAAGCGTACTCGTTGTATACCAACAATTCAGTCATCGGTAGCATATGAATCGCTGTGTAAAAAAGTCAAATTTGCTGTAGCGCTCTTCGTTGTAGCGGCCGGCGTTCACAATACATAGGAAAGGTAGGAATCCGGCCAGGCCATGGGTTATACAGTCTATTTCGTATAGAAGCCTTTGTTGTAGCGGCGTTTGACTGTACTTCTGGCGTGCTCAAGGTTCCCCATCGGGGGGGGGGGGGGCAAAGTTCCATCTCGGCGCCGCCCCTCACCCCCCCCCCCCCTCTCCCGTTGGTCGAGTCCAAAAGACAACACATGCTTAACTATGACTAAAAGAAAGGTCGCAGTTTCACCGCAACGGCGAAGCAATGAATGCGATAGCAACAAATTAGAATGTAACGCGAAGAATGGAAAGTAGCTCTAAATTTCCAGCGCGTCACTCAAACGCAAAGGACGCAAGAAAAGAACACACACAGGACGAGCGCGAACTATCAAGTGTCACAGCTCACACTTATAGTGCGCTGCTCAAACATAAAGAAGGACGCATGAAACGAATGCACAGGTATCACAGGACGAGCGCGAACTAACAACTGTTACAGTTGTTACGTATTTCTGTTTCAACAACGCGCTCCTTTCGCAAACGCGGCCGCTGCATCGAGTGAAGTGACCTTCGTACGCTCTGTAACTTCAGCGCGGACATCGCGGTGACAGCACAAAAACATACGACACCCCCCCCCCCCCCCGCCCCCCTCCGTCCAATAGATAAGCGCGCGCGCAGGCGACCACGCCCTGTAGGGCGAAGTGCACGGAAACGCGCGTTCATCGCTACGAGCGGGGCGATGACCTTTAAAACGCGCCCCCTCGCGCACTTCGCGCCATCTCGCTGGTGAGCAAGAAAGCACGCTGAAGTAAATGGTGTATACAAATAGCTCGCCTTTAGCATGCTGAAATACGGGGCTCTTCGTGGCCTAGCAGTCTAACGCCGCGCGCTGCGGAGCGAGGGATCACCCGTTCGATTCCGCGCGTCGAAATGTATTTTTCTGAATTATTTTTCTTTGCGGCTTTTTTGTATAATATATATTATATATACGTGGCATGACGGTGACAGCGACGTTGACGGCAAAAAACCAGCTGAGTGTGTCCATATAATTGCTATCGCAATAAAATGAAATTGAAGTGATGACGTGCTGCTCACAATGACCTGCCTTTGGTCCCTAGCTTTCCTGAAGTAAAGATGGGAAGTAAACAGTTCTTGGAATGCAACATCAGGGGCCTTCGGCCGCTATTATCGTCAGAAACCTGCGTGACCATAACCCTGCTCTTTAAACAATGACGGGACAGGTCCGATTGAGTAAAAGTATAAAGGGGGCAGCCCTCCCTCCCCTCCCTCCTTATGCGTGCGCATGAGGGCTGCCCCCTTCGTCTATGCTTAGTTCTGCCGAGCACGTGACCGGATGTGCGCTTGTACCTATTTTATCGAGATGTATACCGGCGGCGGCAATTCCTTTCGTCTCAGAGCAGCGGCGGATGCTCGACAATTTCACCAAGGCTGTGATAGGTTAAGGTGCGTCCAGTGGCCTTCAGGGATATTTATAAGGCCACCTTTCGAGAAGAGTACCAATCAACCACCGAGCGCCACGTCGGTGTACTACTCTACCATTAGAAAAACCGGCGGATTCATGGTCGGCACTGGGAATCGAACCCGGTATCTCCGGCATTAAAAAAGAGCTGCATACATCGTCTTATATGTTATTGAGGAAAATGCGTGTCATGGTTTTCATGTTGACTCCTATTATTTATGTTCGTCACACAGTAACGTCGCGCAGTACCAACTTCGTGGTCGATCAAGCTAGAGAAACGGCCGCCAGCGCCCCATGAGCTTGGCACGCAAGTCATGCTGTACATGACATACGTGTCAAGATTTTCATGTTAACTCGTGTTTTTATGTTCGTCACACAGTCACGTCGCGCAAAACCAATTCCGGGGTAGATCAAGCTAGCGAAACGGCCGCCAGCGCGCCATGATCGTGGCACGTAAGTCATGCTGTACAAGACATGCGTGTCATTATTTTCATGTTAACTCGTGTTATTTATGTTCGTTACACAGTCACGTCACAAGATGCCAATTTTGGTGTATATAAATCTAGCGAAACCGCCGCCAGCGCCCCATGAGCGTGGCACGTAAGTCATGCTGTACAAGACATGCGTGTCACGATTTTCATGTTAACTCGTGTTATTTATGTTCGTTACACAGCCACGTCGCGCAATACCAATTTCGGGGTAGATCAAGCTAGCGAAGCCGCCGCCAGCGCCCCATGAGCGTGGCACGTAAGTCATGCTGTACATGACATGCAAGTCGTGATTGTCATGTTAACTCGTGTTTTTATGTTCGTCACACAGTCACGTCACAAGATACCAATTTTGGTGTATATAAATCTAGCGAAACCGCCGCCAGCTCCCCATGAGCGTGGCACGTAAGTCATGCTGTACATGGCATGCGTGTCATGATTTTCATGTTAGCTCGTGTTATTTGTGTTCGTTACACAGTCACGTCACGCAATACCAATTTCGGGGTAGATCAAGCTAGCGAAACCGCCGCCAGCGCCCCATGAGCGTGGCACGTAAGTCATGCTGTACATGACATGCGTGTCATGATTTTCATGTTAACTCGTGTTATTTATGTTCGTTACACAGTCACGTCGCGCAATACCAATTTCGGGGTAGATCAAGCTAGCGAAGCCGCCGCCAGCGCCCCATGAGCGTGGCACGTAAGTCATGCTGTACATGACATGCGAGTCATGATTGTCATGTTAACTCGTGTTTTTATGTTCGTCACACAGTCACGTCGCGCAATACCAATTTCGGGGTAGATCAAGCTAGCGAAACTGCCGCCAGCGCCCCATGAGCGTGCCACGTAAGTCATGCTGTACATGACATGCGTGTCATGATTTTCATGTTAACTCGTGTTATTTGTGTTCGTTACACGGTCACGTCACGCAATACCAATTTCGGGGTAGATCAAGCTAGCGAAACCGCCGCCAGCGTCCCATGAGCGTGGCACGTAAGTCATGCTGTACATGACATGCGTGTCATGATTTACATGTTAACTCCTGTTATTTATGTTCGTCACACAGTCATGTCGCAAGATACCAATTTTGGTGTATATCAAGCTAGCGAAACGGCCGCCAGCGCACCATAAGCGTAGCATGTAAATCATGCTGTACATGACATGCATGTCATGATTTTCATGTTATGACTTGTCATTTATGTTCGTCATACAGTCATGTTACGCCATACCAATTTTGGTGCACATTCGATGAACCAAGCGACCAGGAGAGCAAGAAGTCGTAGGCGGCTAGATAGATAGATAGATAGATAGATAGATAGATAGATAGATAGATAGATAGATAGATAGATAGATAGATAGATAGATAGATAGATAGATAGATAGATAGATAGATAGATAGATAGATAGATACGCTCAAAGTCGCAGAAGTTCGCTAAGAAATGCTTCGCATTTAAAAGGGACGCTCTGCCAATTTCGCAACGGCTGCGGTGGAGAAACTGCCGCACAATGTATCATGGCTTCAGTTTGCTGCACAAGATCACACCATTTGCGGGCATGAGGTCATTTTTCGATACGTCCGAAGGAAACAGTTTAGCATCATTGCGCGGCCAGGGACTTGTTTTTTTTTTTTTCACAATAGAACAAAAAAGGTATGTTGGTGATTAGGAGAATACTCTGCATATTAAGACTCAATAGCAGATCTCCGCCACCCTAACAAGCAGAAAAAAAAATATTGGCAGCGCACTATAGTAGTGGTAGTAGTAGCGATAGCACGTATAAGTCCTACATTGCTTTCTTCAGAGGCGTGTGTAGGACATGTGTTGTCAAGGGTCATAGTATGTACGCGTGTTGTGCTGCAGACCGCAAGAAGGACCTGGTAAAGTTGCAGAATGGCGAGTACGTGTCGCTGGGCAAGGTCGAAACGGTGTTGAAGACGCATCCGCTGGTTGACAATGTCTGCGTGTGCGGGAGCTCCCTGAGTACGTTCATCGTTGCCCTGGTCCAACCAAATGAGGCAGCCCTGAAGCAGAAAGCAAAGTCCCTTTCCATTGACGAGAACCAAAGCTTGGCACAGCTTTGCCAAAATCCCATTTTACACAATGCCGTGGCCAACGAACTGACAACTCACTGCACTAAAAGTAAGTTGATGCTCAGTTCTCCTTTCTTCGCGACACGTATCGGTTTAATTATCTGCCTTAAATCATATGTTACCGTAAGGAATATCATCAGTGACGTCAGCTGAACGCTTCCAGCAGATAACGTTATTGAAGACACTATGGCGCAAACACGTCCGACATCTGTCTGAGTTAGGAATGGTCGATTAAATATTTTAATCGAATAACGGTTAATCGTTCACCGGTTTGGCCATTAATCTATTAGTTGCTATTCGCCGCGAGATCGGGCTATAGGTGGCAGCACGATCGCCGTGTTTGTGTGAATAGGCGGTCGGCGGCGCGTATACAAGTGTACGCAGCGGTGCTCCGCCGTAGGCGGTGTGAATCGATTGTCGGCGAATAAAGCTCGTTGACTGCAGCCCAAATGGTGATGTGTACGCCCTCCGTTGCCACATTAATGCACGAAACTGGCCTAACGTTCCTATTACGTCTGAGAGAAGCGCAATCCGCAAATCAATGGGGTACTGGCCTTCGGTCACATTCATGTTTTGCACTGTGCTCGATGTTTTTTTTTTTTTGCTTTATTTGCGCGTGTTTAAATTGTGTTTTGCCTATACCACAATATGAATAGTGTTGCGCGACTAAGACAATTAAGTATTTACTTCTTGCTCTAGCGGCTACAAAAGAAGAGAGCCGGTATTTCTACGTAATTAGATGAAGTAGAACTTTGCGCACTCTGCTTTTCTGTTTGCATGAATACGTGTACTGCTATAGAAATGCGTGGCTTCAGGTCTTTTTTACCGCTAACCGGCCTCTTCAGACGCTAGTTCATGCTTCGCGGTATCATAAGGATTTCCAAATCGCCAACACTTCACGAGATGGTGTGGATAAAATTTTGCATTCGCACCTCGACATTTAGTACCTTGTTTGTCGTTTAGGACGACGCCAAATGCACTATGTGATGTGCTTGAACGACAACGCGGTGCCCACTTTGAAACGATTTTGGCGAATCGATGGTACGATGGTTAGACCTATCGCCATACCGACACGTGCATGCACTCACTTATTAGAGTGCATGCAAGTCTCGTAAGGCGAAATGGTTATGTATATCGTGTAGGCATACGTGCAAGCATTTGATACTGTGCTAGCACAACGGAATAAGACGAGCGTCCTCAGAATAATCTGAGGACGTGCATGACGTACGCACACATGCGAACACAGGTGTGGCTAGCAGACGACGCAAGGAGCCGTCCACACCACGGGGTTTCGTCCGCTCGCCGCTAAGTGCCGACTCTGCTCGATCTCGCGGCCAATTGATGAAGGTTATTTCCTCGATTAATCGACATTTTCAGCGGGCGCTTTCAAAATGGCGGAAACACCGTTTATCGTTCATGTACATTTCAACTCGTTAATTTGTTTGGTAGGTGCAACAAAGATGAAAAGCACAAGTGCGTAACAGTTTAATAAATTATGGTATTTGTTTTGTGGAATACTGAACGTAATTGGTGCCAATGGCTAGTGCAAGGATTAGCAACATATGGTATGAAACCAAACAACGCATAAATTCAGGAACTTGATGGAAACTTCAAGTGATGATTGTCGAATAAGAAAGTTTGCAGGGATAACGTGGTCGCAGCAAGCACCGGACCGGCTTTATTGGCGAAATTGGGAGAGGCCTTTGCCCTTCAGTGAGCGTAATCAGGCTGATGATGTTGATGATGATGTCGACCAAGGAGTGTTCCTGGAATGCTAGGGAACGCTACATGAAATGCCGCTATAAAATGGTACTTATTGAGTGCATACGTTGAGGTTGAGCGCAAAGAAACGACGCAGGGTGACACAAAACATGAGGACCCAGGATTGTGTCATTCTTGCGTCTTCTGTGGTCCTGCGTCGCTCCTTTTCGGCAAACCACAATACATGTCCACCGGTCTTTTTAGTGGAACCTGTTGAGTGAAACACAGCAGAACTAAGCAAGAAATAAGGAAAAAAACGACACGGGCGAAGAATGAGGTCCAATGAAAGTATGTCAAAAAATTGCAATATGTAAAACGAGAAAAGAAAAGTTGCAGGCTCTTGGTTTTCGAACAACATGCTCTTTTCAACAGAGCAAATAAATGTCAAATGGCTGAGACCATACAATACGACACTTTATGGCTGAGACCTTTGATACGGCGCGGCCGCGCTTGAGCACTAACACTGTTGCTTGATCGACAAGCAACGCGTCTAGCTCTTACAACAACCTTTTCATCCCCTTCCCATCCCGTTGCCCTTTCATCAATATGGTCCGTGCCAAGGAATCGTTGTGTCCAAAGAACAACACGCCACCAGACCAACAAGCAACTTGAAGGGCCAAACAATCAGCTACTGAGAATAGTCGCTCGGACGCTGCAGATGTTGCTGCGATCGACATCTCCTCTGCTGTGCATATAGTTGCTCGCACCAGAGGGTAAGGGGAAATGGGGTGCCTATTGTTTCAATTCAAGCTTTTAGTCTTTCGCAAGCCGCACACTGAAGCTCGTATATTGTCGTTGATATGATTACAAAGCGTCCCTGAACCCTAACCGTAGATCCTCCAGCGCATTTGGCATAGGAATTTACGTTTGCCTCACCTGCGCTATGAGAAGTAGCAATCCGTCGGAACCTGTGATATACTTTGCATTAAGTTCTTTTATTAAGTAAATTACGCAGGATAAAAATTACATGCGCATATCGTACTGCAAGCAGGAACCGTTGCATGCTAGTTGATTCTCGTGAAATTATTTTACTTTGTATACAACTGCGTTAAATATCAACTTAGTGAAGCGCTGAGCTGCAGTAACCAATGGGTAGTCCATGCAGGACATTGCGCACATGCCTACCTCACTAAGCAAAAAAAAAAAAAAAAAACCTTCAAACCCGGAAAGTCTCCAGCGGGCTGGGTTGGACGCGGCATTCAACGACTATATTCTTATAGGGCGTCTAGAATAGCAAAGGCATCTACGACTTCCTGACTTTTGATGCCTTATACCAGCGTAATAACTGCGAAGTAACCATCGGAGTACTACGCTGCACGACTGAAGCATAAAGGTGTCTTGGCTCAGCGCACGATCTCCGTATCAGAGCGTGCAGTAGCTTTTAGCGCTGCCGCTCCGCATGGCAACGTTATGCACGTCTATTGAAGTGCACGTCTATTGAAAACTGTCCCAGACCAAACATTTTCTTTACTAATATTGTTTGGGCACGTACAACGAGGAAAAATGAGCAGAAAATGTATTCGCCGAGAGTCTGGCTGCGTGAAGGCTGGCTGCGTGACATAATTAATGCATGAGCAGTGTGGGATGACTCGGACGATTACGGCATTAGTTGGGACTCCAGAAATCAGTGGGCACTAAACAGCCGCTCCATCTCGCCAACCATGCGCTTTCCGTTGTCTCACAGTCGCCGTTCTGGCTTAGCATTCTAGTACGATTTCAGGATTTTCCCGTCTCTCCTGTCACTATCTGTAAATCGATTAATCTAATAGGTTTAATCGATTAAGTCAATTGAATGAACATCGATGACGACTGATCATCTTGCGGGACACTTTGCACCGATTAATCGATTAATCGTTAATTGATCTTACCATCCCTAGTCTGTGTCCCGTCGGTACGTCCGTCCGTCTCTGGCACTCAAGTGCATGTATTAACCCTTTCCCTACCGAGTTTTTTGCCGAAAACGATACAAAAATACCCATTTTTTAAAATTTGCCTGTTTGATTCTATGTACCTTTGAACAACTGAAAAAATTATTCAAAGGCGCTTTATTCGTAAGACACACGCAATATATATATATATATATATATATATATATATATATATATATATATCAGGGCTGGGCAGAGATACTCACAAAAGTATTCCGGAATTCAGATATCGAAATACATGAACTGGAAGCCTAAAATACAGATACTGAGATACATTTGCTTTTAACGTAACGGGATATTTCGGAGATACTTTTGCAATAAGACGAAAAAAGTATTCCAGAATACAGTTACAGCGATACAGACACTGGAATACTTTTTTTTTATTTCAAGGATGCTCATACTACGCAAAGACACTTATTAGTGCAGCGTAATGTTGTAAATAAAGTTACAGTGCATCGAAACATTCAGTTCATTTATTTATTTATTACAGTACCCTCAGCGCCATTAGGACATTGCAGGGGAGGGGGTGGACAAAGTACATAATTAGCAATAATGACGTAATTACAAGTATCAATTGCAATAAAAATACACTATTTCACAGCAACAGTAAGAAGGATTGGACACCGAAATAGACATACTTGGCGAACAAACTTAGCTATGCTAGAAATAGCACACGTTAAGCAAATCACTCGAATCACTAATGAAGACGAGTGAATTCAGAAAAAGTATGCATTTACTTTGCACATATGATCTGCTTTGCTGAGAAGGTTGCTGTGTGAGCATCTCAAATAGGCGGTCTTCTAACAGCGTCAGTTCAGCCTCAGCACAAGACTCGCGAAAGAAAAAAAATCTGTCTACCGCTGAAGGCGAGCACAAATTCGTTTTATAGTGAATAAATATCGCCTTCATAGCCGGATTGCCCTGCAGCGTGGCGATATCTCTTCTCAGGTCATCTAGATACCGAAACGCTTCCGCCCTCACTTGGGTTCTTCTGACTGTTCAGAATCCGAAGTCTGTCCCCACCTTCGGAATCCTAAGCCGTCTGACCCTGTCGGCTTCAATGAAGCTGTCACCACTCCGACGCTACCAGCACCCATTTCAGAAAGCCGCAACAGACGAAGTCCGCTCCCGCGGTGGGGGAACCTGCTACCACAAAAGGCCATTTCACGCATGTAATCAATTAGGAACGCGCCCTGACATTGGAGAGGTGGCTGAAAGCGCGTCAAAGATAGTCATCTTCTAGTCCCTTCCGCCGCGACTACGGGAACTCCTTTTGGAATGCCGCCGCTTTGAGAACTGAATGCACGCGAAGCATTGCAAAGCCTGTTCCAAGGCGGTATCCGTGCGGGGGGTGGCGAAGTAATAGCTTCCCACCTGAAAAAATGTAGGCGTGCTGCATTGACCTTGAGAGATAGCGACTTTCGTCGGCAGAGGCCGACAACACTGCCCCCGCGATTCTGCCGTCTGCGGCGTCGCGCGCTTTACCACATGGAACATTCTGTGCTTGAGCGGAAACCATCGCCGCCCTATCTGTCGGCGACCGGCAGCGCGTCTTTGCTTGTCTTGGCACAAAAAAGAAAAACGCCATTCCCCCATTGGAAACACGCCTCAACTCATTTCCGACACAAAAAAAAAAAACAATGTAACGAGATACCCGTGTCCAGCATAGTATCGCGATACAGGCGATACATCGTAAATGTATTTCACTACTGAGATACAAATACATTCTTCAAATGTATCTCGATACAGAAATACAGATACTCAAAAGTATCTCTGAAATACTATCGCGATACTCTTGTATCGCGATACTGCCCAGCCCTGATATATATATATATATATATATATATATATATATATATATATATATATATATATATATATATATATATATATATATATATATTTTTTTTTTTTTTTTATTAGAAAATGTGCAGAGGATTGGCTTCACTGCACTGCACCACGGAAAGTGCCCTAACCTCTCCAGTCTTCGGTGCAGAAAATGTCTCTTTGAATTTTAAAAGATAAAGCGCAGGGAAGCGAGTCCGTGAAAACAAACCTTGGACGCGGCGCCGGTGGGGGTTTGCTTATATCTTAGGGCGTCCACTGCCGATACGTTGAGGCGCGGGCGTCGTCCGAATCCGATGAGTTAGAGAAAGTATGCTGCTGTGTGTTATTGCTGCCACAACTCGCAGGAGAACTGCAATTCTTCATTTCACGAAACTTCGGCAAACAAGGGCATCTTTTTTTTTTTTTCTGAACGGGGGGGGGCTGTTCCGGCGTGCGCACACAGAGGAGGACGCCGTTATATAAATTCGGTTACATGAATCAAGCCCTTTCCCTGCCAAAATGTATGCTTTGAGCGTGTTTTTTAATTTTTTACTGCGTTAACTGTTGAAGCCAAAGAGAACACAGCGAAATGAATCAGGGTAGCTTAACTGCGCCCCGCCCCCGAATGCTTTTTTCGTGGTGAACGAGGGCCCAGCTCGTCTTCGGTAGGGAAAGGGTTAATAGAAACGTCATACCGGTCCCTTTTTTCTCAGAGACTTCGCAAATCTCCAGTGCATTATAAAAATCAGAGCAAAGCAAGAATGACGTAACATTTGCTGAATTCAATTCCCTAGGTTTACTCGTAATATTTTGTGCTCATGCGTATAAGCTTTGTCACCAGAATTTTACCAAACTGCCGCAAGATGCCCGGGAAACCACGCGTGCACGTTATCGGGATATGTGTCGTGATTTATTTTACTTTAAATTATTCTGAAGTATGTTCAGCATAATTATGGACAGGAGAATACATGTCATTGACGGCAAAGTCGAACGCACAGACATGCGACTAAATAATTTCTTCGATCATGGGCACGCCGATACAGAAAACCTCGCGAGCGTGCCACACACGCAGAAAGTATAAGTCTATGTCAGTAAATAGTCGCAGAGCGCGAAAGGACGAAAGGTGTTTCAGGAGTGATCTCTGCCATTTTGCTAAAGAATGTATCCGTGTTTCTGCATTTTCGCCTCCCGTTTGTGACCTCGCTTCCGCATTTTTCGACGTAGGTAACCTCGCAAAGTATGAAGTTCCACTCAAGTACAAACTCTGTAAGGAAGTATGGACGCCCGAGATGGATTTGGTGACGGCAGCGCTCAAAATTCGACGCATTCAGATCCAGAAGTTCTACCAGGAGGATATCCAGAACATGTACCTGGGAGTGTCGAACGCGGTGTCTGCATCGAATCTGCCAACCCCGAGGCCCGGCAGCAGAGTTGGATCTCCTGACGGGAAAATTGGGAAGAAAGATGCAGATTCTGAAGGTGGCGCCAAGTAGCAACGGCATCGCCACGCCCTCGAAAATCTGCAGGATGGCTGAAGACGGCGCACAGCTCGGCCCGTCAGCAAAGCATTCACGCCCGTCACAATACACACGCATGGTCTGCGCTTACCTGGGCCTTAACGCGGCAATGGCCTCTTCTCGAAGAGACACCTGAGTGCGTCTTAGAGCAGGTGGTTGGAGCACACTCCATGAAAATTGCGCTCTGTATTCTCGCTTGTCTCTATGCGTGAAGGCTGTCTCCAGCGTTGAGGCCATTAAATTTTTATATGATCAGTTCACTAAAGCAGGGACTGTAGAGTTTCTGAATGCCAAATCAGCTTGCGAGTGGACCGTTTGCACGTCTAATAAAAAAGGAGGACCATGCACAGTTTGGAGAGTCGGACCGATGGTCATTTACAATGTTTCCTTGTAACACTGGACAATAAGTTATCAATGAGTTGTTGTCTGATGGTAGAAAGGCGACGCGCGTAATTATCAATGATTTTGCCGAGCATCTGGCCCGCATGATTAGGACGGGTTCTAGCGCTTTTAAAGCCTTCGCTGATGAGCTTTTCATCAAAAGACACAGCTTGAGGTGTAAGAACTGTCTTGTGTGTTTGACTGGTAGAAGTGCTGGAACATGAAGCTTTATATAAAGGTGGTAAATCGGTAGCGATTGTGTCAACGACAGCTCGGATCCCACTTGAGTCTGGTAGTCGAAAGCGCTCTCAATTGTGCAAGAGCGCGCAGGGATATACTTCCAAAACTCGCCGGCCGCCGGTTCGAGATGCTTTCTTCTATGAATGAGAACTAATAGACAGCAGTGCCAAGGAAAGTATAGGGGGTGTTATCTGTAGTAATTAGAATATAAATGTGAAGAAAGTAAAGTGGACGAAAAGGTAACTTGCCGCCGGCAGGGACCGAACATGCGACCTTCGAATAACGCGTCCGATGCTCTACCACTGAGCTACGGTGGCGGTCATCTCCCCGTCCACTTTATAGGGTATATATGTGGATTTAAACTTAGGAGTGTTAGTCAGCGCCAGTCGCAGCCATGGCAGCGAGTGTGGAACACACTTTTTTCTGCCTATTTTGGCGTCACGTAGCACGTGACGCCAAAATAGCAAGTTATCTTTTCGTCTACTTTACTTTCTTCACATTTATATTCTAATTACTACAGATAACACCCCCTATACTTTCCTTGGCATTGCTGTCTGTTAGTTCTCATTAATATTGTGTATAACAAAGAAAAACGAGCCCTTAAAAGTAATCTTTCCTTCATTCACAGCGAGGCTCTCGTTCTGGCAGACATGATGCCTTCAGGTAGTATGCGAGGGATTATTGGTCAGCTGCCTTCTCGTAAATAGATCACGTGCTACGTGACGCCAAAATAGGCAGAAAAAAGAGTGTTCCACACTCGCTGCCATGGCTGCGACTGGCGCTGACTAACACTCCTAAGTTTAAATCCACATATATATACCCTATAAAGTGGACGGGGAGATGACCGCCGCCGTAGCTCAGTGGTAGAGCATCGGACGCGTTATTCGAAGGTCGCAGGTTCGGTCCCTGCCGGCGGCAAGTTACCTTTTCGTCCACTTTACTTTCTTCACATTCATATTCTAATTACTACAGATAACACCCCCTATACTTTCCTTGGCATTGCTGTCTGTTAGTTGTCATTAATATTGTGTATAACAAAGAAAAGAGCCCTTAAAAGTAATCTTTCCTTTCTTCTATGAAAGCAATATATCAGTCTTGATCCTGCCCAGTGGCGGATCCGGAGGGAGGGCGGTAGGGGCGATCGCTTCCCCCAGAGCCTGTGTCAGCCCCCACCCCCACCCCGCCTGCAGTGCCTGTCGCCCACCGCCTTTATCAAGTTGCTACGGCTACCAGTACACAAAAGGATGAAGGAGAATCTTGTCCCCGCCCGCTACCCCTCTCCTCATCCCTACCCTACCACTCCCCCCTCCCCCCCCCCCCCTGTCAGATGAAGGAACCCCTTCCCCCCCAAACTTGGCACCTGGATCCGCCCCTGATCCTGCCCCTAGAGGCAGGATAATAATAATAATACAAGCGCCTCGCCATAATACAGGTGGACGACCGTTTCCATTACGTTGTCTTGACTGTTGATTCTTTAAACATCCTCGCTCTCGTCAGGATGCTAGCCGTCTCGAACGAAGCGAAGGATCTTCATTGCTCGTTACCCCAATCGGATGACCTCGAGGCTGTGAACGCGGGCACTGAAACCTACGGCACGGCGAGCTTCCAGAATTTAGTGCGGCACGAATGCAGGCAGTTTCCTGGACTTGCTGGTACTCTATCATCGCTCATCCGCAGTGCGGCTCCTCCAAAGTGCAGGCGTTTTCTTTGGGTTCTACTTACGTTCTGCGTTTCGTGGAGTGGTGTTACTCGTAGTAGTCACTAGTAGTAGTGAGAGTGACAAAGCCACCCAGCCCCGCCACGGTGGTCTAGTGGTTATGGCGCTCGACTGCTGACCCGAAGGTCGCGGGATCGAATCCCGGCCGCGGCGGCTGCATTTTCGATGGAGGCGAAAAATGTTTGAGGCCCGTGTACTTAGATTTAGGTGCACGTTAAAGAACCCCAGGTGGTCGAAATTTCCGGAGCCCTCCACTACGGCGCCTGTCATAATCATATCGTAGTTTTGGGACGTTAAACCCAAGATATTATTATTACTACTAAAAAGCCATCCAGCCGGTATAGTATAACAAAGGTACCCAGGTGCGCCTATGAGATGTACCCGACCCGGCTACAGTTGCAGAGGGCGTCCACTATAGTTTTCGCGCTAGGCTGGAGGGCCTAATCCTCACGAAGGAGCTGCAGGAACCTAATGCAGTGCGTTTCGTGGTGTTGCCACTTTTGTTCCAGACGACCCATGGACGGACGCCGTATACAATGTGCGGACGCAGTATACATTAATGTCTACTGCCATTTTCATCAGCCCACTTCAGGCTTGTGAAGAGGGGTATTGTAAATGCCGTCCTCAACAATGTGCAAACAGTATGCAACAGAGCCTATAGAGAGCCTAAAGACACCGTATTGTAACGCGCTTAGCGTGAGCTAAGCACGTTGCATACAGGGTCTTTGGTGCTAGTTTGAGCTATAAGCGCGTTGCACCGGGTGATCCAGCTTCCAGAGTGACGTCATTCCTTCCACACACACTCACGCGCGAGCAAGTGACGTCCCACGCGCACCACACTCGAGTGATGTCAGCACATGTAGCCGAATAAACATAAATACAAAGTTAACAGTGACGAGGGATGCAAAAATCGCCGACCGTGCACTCCGTACAGATGGCGAACCAGCGAAGCTGAAACCTGCGACCCCTGTGTTTGTCGCTGTGTTCAACGGTTCATTAAAGCCATTCTCAATTAGTGGCTACGTCTGTCCAGAAATCTGAATTGGTGCTTGCCGCCCGTGTGTTTCCTTCATTTTTAGGGGACCAGTGGTGAGTAGTGAGATTTGCCCGATTTTTCTAGCCCATACGCGCTAGGAGTTTTTGCGCGCATGAAACGGACGAATTTTAGTTTCGCCTAGCCATGTACAGTTTCTTTGTAATAATTATATCTGGACGAAGATGCGAAGGCGGGATCAAATAGCTAGGAATATTTTACAGGTAACCATGCATACAGGAGGAAGTTAACGCGGATGTCGGCGGATTGTAATTAAATGGTATACAAAGTTACGAAGCATTTCTGTTGTTCATGTGTGGCATGAGAATCCACGATATATTTTTGTTATTTTTGATTCGCCAATCAGAAGAAAAAGGAAATGCGGGGTGGAAAGAGATTTACAATGACAGGGCGCCTAGGTATACGGACGATGCACGTTATGTACACTAAATGTACTTGCACCGGCGATGTCACCGCATACATCCCTCTTACCTTTTGCGCCTGCACTTGAGGACCCGTTGACACAACGATGCGCCAAACATTGCAGGATATCTGTGAAATGCTCAAGCAGCCACTCGGCAAGATCACTGAATAAGTGATCTTGCCGAGTGGGAAACAACGATTATTGATGTTTTCTGGGAGATCAGCTCAGAATGATAGCAGTAGTTGAAGAAAATTGTAACTGCGTATGTGGAAGCGTAATCAAACTACAAGCAACGCTGCTACAACGAAATTTTATTAGACAGCAAGCAATACAACAAGGTATACTGTAACGACGAAGCATGCAAGACGCTCAATGTTAAATTGCTTCAGATTAGCGTTTGTTGAAATACACGCAGCGTGTGCTTTCTGCTGCTTCTTTGAGTTGCAATTTATTTATTGATAAATGTGTCGATACAGAAGTCGATTATATCATATTTTACACAAAACGAAACGCATGAGAGACATCTACGCTGAAGGATACATTTGGCGAGTCACCAAATGAAAAGTGGCTACTTCGTAAGGGATCGTGTATGCACGATAGAAACGTTTACTGAACATTTCGATTATTTCTGCGGGTGTTATGGTATAGAAAACAGCGAACAGTGCTCTCATTCTGTAACTCGTTTTATGTGTAAATTTGCACGATTAAGTAACATGCAGTGCACGAAACGATACGCAACAACACCGCCAGCAGTAATGTGGGCGTCTTTAATGTTTTGTGGAAGCGATCACGGTTTGCATATAGAGCATTACAAGACCGGTGCTTTTGTTTTGTGTAAGAGTATAGCGATGCCTTTGCATTTCAGATGTATATTGTGCAGTGAACCACAGAGATCCCGGAAGCACTGATAAGCTGGGCTCTATATGAATTTCCGCGCAGTTTAATACGTGCCCACTCCTCTTCCTTTCCTTGTTCCTTTCGCCCTCGTATTCAGGGACACGCGAGACCGCATCGTGCCTGTGTGCATCGTAACACTTATCACGGATGTTTCTTACTCACTGCACTGTCGTGACATTCACGCTACGTCTTGATAATCCCTCAGAACCCTATGCCAGCTTCGCAACAAACGAAAGCGACGCATCCTCAAACCAACATTAATTAAGGCGTCAATTTCTTTCTACCGAAAATCCGAAAATAAACATAGTGGCAAACATTTGAAACATAAGGGTTACACGGATTATATACACGGCTTGTCATAACTATTCGAAACGATAACTGAGAAATAGTGTTATTGCATTGCACAAGACGCGCGCTCACGAATGTAAATCTTATGTTTTATATAGGGTAAACGTTTGTCCTTAGTTAGGTGCAACGTTCTTAACACGCTGCATCGTTGGTTCGAGTTTACGTTTCCAAGCAAATTGCAATCAAATTACTGTCGTCAAAAGCGACCTGTTTCGGCCCTTTGACTACCTAACTGGTTGACATGGCGAACTTTGAGATGGTAAATAAGCAGGTGCGTAAACTTTCATTTTAGACTTGCTTAAAGCCGGATAATTAGGGCTATGCTGTGCTGGCATAAAACTTCTGGCCGTATAAAGCTTCCATTGTTTCTTTTGTTTCCTTTTTTTTTCATGGCGTAAGTGCGCTTCATTTGTCCGCTTTATTAGCACTGAACCTTATTTAGGGCTAGACAGCGGCGGCGCGATTGCGATTACTATCTTATAATAACAACAGTGCAAAAGAACCTGCGGTAAGCGAGAAACTGGCGTTATCGGCGCAACTCACTAGCGGCAGCCGACAAGAAATATAGAAACAGAAGAAAACGTTGAACACATGAGTCATGTATATTGCGCATGACCGCAATGGTGGATGATGAATGAGGGGCGCACAATTTGTCGTGTTTTCACGCAATGACCTTGTATCATTTTATCATACTGAGATTGTGATACCGATCCCTCCTCTTATGATGCACTACCACGATATGTACGCAGGGGGCTTCTGAGATAGTGTCACGTAATACTCGGGATCAATGGCTCCGTAGAACGAAGAAAATGATAAATAAATAAATAAAAATATCGATTCGTATTCTTACAAACGCAGCCGATGCAGCACGCAGAAGTTTTCGATAACAGGTTCTGGGCAGTAATACAGAAAGTGCGGCGGACACAATCCACCAGTCTCAAAAGAAGCCCGAATCGTAACAAACAAACAAAAGAAGGGTGGCTTCTCATTTCTGCCTCAGCGAGTTTCTGTAGGACCAGTGTGGGGGAGAGTGGATACAGGCACGTGCGCTGCCTCGCACCAGCGTTTGGCGTCGCCTGACGATAGACGACCCCGCGCGGTCCCTGCTGCTCGGGGGCCTAGCCCCAGCGTAGCGGGAGTCCGTGGGGCCTTCCGGAGATGTCGCTGGGCAGCTCGGGCTCGTCGCCTCCGGGGGTGTACTGGGGCCGCCAGTGGGCGAAGAGGCTGAGCGCCCGCTTGGGCCAGGCCGGCCGGACACCGCGGCCCTCACCGGACAGGTAGCGCAGGGCCAGCAAGTCGCGGGCCTCAGAGTCCCAGGGCGTCCGGTCGCTGGGACGACCGAGAGCCACTACGGCGCCCACCGCCAGGAGAAGCAGGGGACACAGCATGGCCGCTGCGGAGCGTAAGCCCGTTATTGAGCGTCGCCAGTTGAACACTACCGTTTTTACAAAACGTTGATCGCGCGCGCGCGCATGAAATGAAATGGACTTCTTCATCCGCTAAGGATAAAAAACAGGTCTTTTTTTTTTCGCCCAGAATTGTTTTTTTTTTGTAAGGATTCTTTTCGTCTGATTATATATATTTCTTGTGGTCCTTCCCGTGTGACGGCGAATATCGGTGAAACTGCGCGCGCCAATGACGCTGCGATGGCGCACGCGCGGCGGCATAGACCTAATAATCGCGTAAATTTTTCCGTATGTGAATGTAGCTCTGTTGAGGGTCAACTCACCTTTATTCTCATCAAGGGGGCGCTCTACGAACGCACGATCACGACTAAAACATAATAGCTGGTTGCATGACACGTGCGACTCATCAAGAGGATGAATTGTCACTGCTAACTCTCTGGGTGAGGGTTGCGCGATGTTCCTTGAACAAATTATGAGGTCAAGTGTACAAGTAAACTTTGTAAATTGCGCACAGTCCCATTTATATGATATCGATAGTGGCATATAATCCACTTTACCAGTCAAAATTAGCCGATCTGGCTAAGCAACAATCCACAGGCCTCGGCGAGGTAGAGCCTATCTTGAAACTTTCCTCCAAGATACGAAACATTGACAGCGCTACATCTTCATGCGAGGGTGCTAAAGAATACATAGAACAGCTACTTCTACAATAAATAAATAAATAAATAAATAAATAAATAAATAAATAAATAAATAAATAAATAAATAAATAAATAAATAAATAAATAAATAAATCGGAAACATAACGCGTCCTGTATAGCAGGCTTTTGGCAAAGCTACATTAAATGGATAGATACCAACCTATCAATAGGAACAATTTTGGATTCATGGCCATCAGAAAAATTGCAACACATTGCTGCACGCGCAGTGGTACAACACTTGTAGGAATCGCAAACATGAAAAGGACACTGAATCAGATAAGAATTTTTGCCCACATGGTAAAAATTATTCTTATGATGTAGTAGATATTCTAAGTTATAAGAATCGATAGTGCGTTAGTTGGTAATGGTTGCTGAGCATCTTGAACGCAGCGCAAACTCGACACAGACGCCAGAAGAATAAAGGACGCACCACAGCGCTGTGATGTGGCACTGTCTTTTATTATTCAGGTGCCCGTGTCGCGTTTGCGCTGTGTTCAAGGTATTCTTAGTTATTTTTTTAAGGCGAAAGCCTTACACGAAATTTGACCGTGGGCGTCCCGCGTCTTGTGGCTTCGGGGACGAATGGTACAAACAATCATCACGTGATGACGACATCATATGAGGTCGTCGTGACGTCAAAGATCACAAAATTTTCTAGGTTTGGTCCTACTATCTTCCGGTGGATCACAGTCTTTTTTTTTTCTCGATCGCATGAAAAACCCGTGATGGTGTGAATGTTTTCAAAACCCATTCCCAGAATTATCAGTCTGTTTGTCGAATGCAGCAAGAAATGAAGTCGCTAATGTATACCGCACTGCAGTCAAGCCGTGCGTGTGAGAATGCGCAGCGCAGTGTAAAAACGTTGCGTTGATAATGGCGATAGAGATGGTTGGCGTTGACTTGCGGATAATTGCGATTGTGATGAGGTCTCTTCTTCTGCAGTGGATTAGAGCACACTGTCTCTTTTATGATGAGAAGACGAAACCGAAATCCCAGAGCCTCTCGTTTCCTTCGAGCTTCGTTTCCGGTAACCGCCAGCTCCTTATAAGCTGACGCGCCAATGCGAGGACACAGGCAGACTCTGACGTCTTCATATAGGATAGAGCCAAAGCGAGGTTAATAGCATCAGTACAAATACTCCGTCTCAACAAATATCGTTTTTATATCGCCGCATTGTACTGGGCTACCTTAGCGGCAAAATAATGTACACGAGATCAAGCTGCGCTTCAATTTCGCTTTTATTTGACACAATTGTATACCAAGAACAAATCCATTTGGTAGTGACTGACAACCTCAAGTGTAACATCAAGTTTGGCTACGTGTGAACATTTATTCACAGGAGACATGACGAGCAGCTACAAAGTATGCATGCAGACACTTCTTGCAAATACAACAATCGTAAGCATTAGGCCTCTTTCCAGTGCCTGTAATATGCAGTGACCTAATCTAGTGAATGACTAAAAGGCAGAACTCAGTTCTACGTCTACGAGCATGATGACTTCATAAAGAAAATGAATCGTAGTACACGTGTAACTTAAGTGAAATAGCTCTGTAAACGACTGCGCAATACAAACTTCCGTCGGAAGGTAGTTTCCCTTATCCGTGCTCTTTCGTCATATTTATCAGCGTACCCGAGCAGCACTTACAGTCACACTACTGGACATACATTTTGTACAGTAGGCAAGTTTCCCGATTGAAAAGACTTGCGGAAGTTTTTTTTCCCCTCTTTCTGGTAAGATCGGTAAGAAACTATGCCAGCGCGCTGCGCTTTAGCTCAAACTGTTAATCCACCTCCTTGCTTCCTTGTATTTTTTGCTTCAAGTGTGTTTACATTATTTAGAACCTGCGCGTTGACAGTAACTTTCAGCCTTTCTGTTCAACAACATCATACAGGTGTTCAGTATTGACCTGATTACATATACCTAGTCGTCGCTTCCAGGTCAATGAAAGACTGATGTCTTGCTTCATGGTTTTCAAAGGTTTTGGAACGAATGAGGGAGTGTGTTAAAAAAAAATAACGAGGGATCCTGAATTTAAGACAAACGAACTCAGCACAGGAAGAATGGAGGGGGGGGGATGGGAAATTGAAAACAGTCTGGTTGACGAACGAAGGAAAAATAACAAATATAAATACTTATGGCGAGAGAAATTTGAAGTGAAACGCTGCGAAAATGAGAGGATAAACACAGCGATGTTCAAGAACTAACAAATCGGTTAATTTAGCGGTCCCGTTTCAATCTTCCTTGTTGCGCTTTATCAATGATTAGAGCATTACCAGCGATTCACCACTTTATTTTATTTTAAATAATTTAAAGTTATGAGAGTGGACATGCTACCAAAGGTGGAACGAAAAATACATTACAAGCTTCGCGCATTCAGGTCCATTGTCACGTTTCCACATTGGAGTTTCTGGTTCCAAATGCATGCCTCCAGTACCACGTACTATCTACTTTTATTCTTAGTAATGTTTCATTAATCTTTAACATTTATCGTATATATTTTTCGTGTCACAAATAACCTTTCATTAAATCGCATGCGGTTTACCATGATCTGTCGCGTTTACTCCACCCTTTCCTCACAGCCACGTGTATGAGAAGAAGCATTGTATGGCCGAAGTCAACGGAAATAAAGGAACAAACTGGGCCCGTATTCGCACTATCTCTCCTATGTAAGTGACGATCACGAGTGACCGTTACGGCACTGCTGCACTGCTGCTGCGTTACGGCATGTAGTGGCGGAAGCGTGATGACTGACCAGTCAGAAGATTCTTAAGTGAGACGATTGCTTCGTAAAAGCAGGCTGGTTCCAAAGCACTAGGAGAAGGAAAGTGCTGCTTTACGTGCGCGTGAGATCTTTCAGAGTTATGTTAGCAAGCAAAACGTCGAGTCCGCTTCCAGGCGCCGGTTTCTTTTCAGCCATCACACATCAGTTCTGCCCTAATATGGCGTATCGTTCTCAACGAATCTGCGAAAGTAGCTGTGTCCAGAATAGGGTGATTCCACGAGAGATCGAACATGCCTGTCCGGTCGCATTTTTTGTTTTGCCTGGGTTTTTTATATGTTGTGCGGGCACATTCAAAGTGCACGGAACTGAAAATTTTATTTCCAAGAAACGCTCCCAGCGCGCCAAAAAAATATTTGAAGGTGGCGGCGCGTGCCTCCTGTTTTTGCTCACTGCAGTGTTTTCGGATTTCACGGCCGAATTTAGCGCGAACTATAAATGATGTGTCGAAAATTTCTTTTGCTGGATTTAATACGCATTACTGTAAATTACATCCATGCTTTTTTTATGCCGTCCTCAAAAAGAAGAAAATGTGAAAAAATGGCAAACACGGCCGAAATCAAAAAAGGGTCCTAAGTTTGAGGCGCCTTGGCGCCTTTACTATTACAAACAGAAACTTGAAAACAGTGTCAACTATAGAAAAGAGCCTTTGCAACATTTGTGCAGAAGATCATTTTCCTAGGCGCAGCGCAAAAAAAGAAAAAAATAGTTAAAGAAGCGAGTTTTTTCAAAAAAGTACATTTTCAAAAAATAAAATAAAAAAAACTCCGGTCTCAATTTTGACGGCAATTTTTTATCGAAGAGCGCTTACGTCAATGAACACACGGTTTTAATATCATATGTCCTCATTTGCTTTGTTTACGCGATATAACTGGCCAAAGTGACCCTTGCTGTGAGTGCTCACTTCAGTGCGACTGATGGTTGTTAATAGCTTGCATTGTGCGTAAATCACAGTTTTAATTATTCTGCTGCAGCAAAACCTTGCTCTGGTGGCTTATCGTCACGAAAAATGTGTTCTCAGATTTTATTTGGTTCTACCGTGTGCGAAAGTGGGCTGCTGCCGCCCTCTAAAGGGTGATTCCACGAGAGATCGAACATGCCTGTCCGGTCGATATTTTTGTTTTGCCTGGATTTTTTATATGTTATGTGGGCACATTCAAAGTGCACGGAACCCAAAATTTTATTTCCAAGAAATGCTCCCAGCGTGCCAAAAAAGTATTTGAAGGTGGCGGCGCAGACCTCCTGTTTTTGTTCACTGCAATGTTTTGGGATTTCACGGCTGAATTTAACGCGAACTATAAACGATGTGTCGAAAATTTTCTTGTTGGTTTTAATACGCATTACAGTGAATTACATCCATGATTTTTTCCAAGTATTTCAACGAGCCTTTGCAACATTTATGCGGAAGATCGTTTTCCTACAGGCAGCGCGATATAAGGAGAAAATAGTTAAAGAAGCGAGTTTTTTTTTCAATAAAGTACATTTTCAAAAAATAAAACTCAGGCCTCAATTTTGTCATTTTTTTGTCGAAGAGCGCTTACGTCAGTGAAAACACCGTGTTAATATGTATGTCCTCATTTGCTTTGTTCACGAGATTTAACGGGCCAAAATTACCCTTGCTGTGTGTGCTCACTTCAGTGCGATCGATAGTTGTCATCAGCTTGCATTGCACTTAAATCTAGTTTTAATTATTTTCCTGCAGTAAAACCTTGCTCTGGTGTCTTGTCGTCAAGAAAAATGCATTCTCAAACTTTAACTGTGTCTAGCGGATGTGGGGGTGGGCTGCTGCCGCTCTCTAAAGGCCGAACGCGTACGCAATTTGCAGCTTACAACCTCAACTTACCCGAAAGTATTCGTTAATCAGAAGCGCACGAGACACCACGAACACATGGTTTAGGTCACTTTGTCAAAACTCTCCTTGCACACAGAATAAAGCATTTGTATGCAGCGAAGGCCAGCTTAATCTGTAACTAAATGCCACAATCAGCAGGCGCGCTGTTATGCAGTTGTTTTCTCACTGCCAGCTTGCTTCCCTTCCATTACGTGCATTGTACGCTCTAACCATCTTCCCCATTCGACGCACACTGTGCCTAGACAACATTTGTAAAAAAGTTAGCTCAATGATTTCCGAGCCGTTTATTTCACTTCCCGCTATCACATGTTTTCGGCGTCGCAGATAACGTCTTCCTGTATCATCTCGACCGTTACCTCAGCGTTTCAGCAGCCAGGAAACGTGCGGTGCGGCATGATTAAGCCGTGAGTGGCCGAAGCTGCCCAATTTATGATGTTTTGTTGCCACTTTACTAAAGTGCTTTCCCACGTCGAGGACAGCAAAGGTCATTGGTGGCACCAGGCGGACATTACCCTTAGTTTTGACAATGAGTGCGGCCTACAAATTAAATATTACAGCCCAAAGCGCTTAGACACCCTTAGTCATAAAATGTTAAACCGTAAGCAGTTCTGGAAAGGCATTCATGACAGCTGCGCAGATGTGAGATAATTTATGCGGCGCCGTTCAGTATAAACGTTTCGGCTTGCTCTAGCTGTTCACTACACGCGATGCGCGCGGCCCATGGCTACGTCCGATTGTTCTGTGCCGGTTATTTACGCGTTCACAAAAAGAAGATTGCTGAGGAAAACGTTTTCGTTGCGCAAATTTTTTTTCTTCGCTCTTTTTGTTGTTGCCTACCGCCAGAAGCTACTGTCATAGGCTGAGGATCTTCGCGACACCTGCGAGGTCTGCTTGCATTGCTTTAGGCTACTCAAGGAAAACCTGTCTACATCTAACCGCGATGAGGTAGACCAGGCATTCCTTCAGGGAGAAGAAGCGATTGATATCTTGAACAGGCACGCCCATCTTTCCTCTGATGATTGTAGGCGAGGTTGTAGGTTGCAAACTGTTTACACGTGAGCCATTTAGAGGGCGGCAGCAGCCCACTTTTGCACACGCTAGACACAAATAAAATCTGAGAACACATTTTTCTTGACGAAAAGCCACCAGAGCAAGGTTTTTCTGCAGCAGAACAAATAAAACTGCGATTTACGCACAATGCAAGCTATTAACAACCATCAGTCACACTGAAGTGAGCACTCACAGCAAGGGTCATTTTGGCCAGTTATATCTCGTAAACAAAGCAAATGAGGACATATGATATTAAAACCGTGTGTTCATTGACATAAGCGCTCTTCGATAAAAAATTGCCGTCAAAATTGAGACCGGAGTTTTTTTTATTTTATTTTTTGAAAATGTACCTTTTTGAAAAAACTCGCTTCTTTAACAATTTTTTTCTTTTTTTGCGCTGCCCGTAGGAAAATGATCTTCCGTATAAATGTTGCAAAGGCTCTTTTCTATAGTTGACACTGTTTTCAAGTTTCTGTTTGAAATAGTAAAGGCGCCAAGGCGCCTCAAACTTAGGACCCTTTTTTGATTTCGGCTGTGTTTGCCATTTTTTCACATTTTCTTCTTTTTGAGGACGGCATAAAAAAAGCATGGATGTAATTCACAGTAATGCGTGTTAAAACCAGCAAAAGAAATTTTCGACACATCACTCATAGTTCGCGCTAAATTCGGCCGCGAAATCCGAAAACACTGCAGTGAGCAAAAACAGGAGGCACGCGCCGCCACCTTCAAATATTTTTTTGGCGCGCTGGGAGCGTTTCTTGGAAATAAAATTTTCAGTTCCGTGCACTTTGAATGTGCCCACACAACATATAAAAAACCCAGGCAAAACAAAAAATGCGACCGGACAGGCATGTTCGATCTCTCGTGGAATCACCCAATAAACGTTTCCGTAGTGTATTTTTGGAGCATTAGAAGTGTGGCGCTTGAGATAAATAGTTCAATTATTGTGAATTAGGCTTGTTGGTTTCCGAATATAAGTCGGCCAGCCTCCATTCGCTTGAACACTCACGGCTTAGCATACCGGTGGGTACCTTTTGAGGGCTTCAGTTGTGGTTTAAAAACTGCCACCACGAAAGTTGAGCTTGTGCAGATCACTGCTCTTATCCTCGAAAGTTTCTACACGGTAGTCGGATACAGCTGTAGAAGTACGCGGCATTTCCTCCTCAAAGGCGGATGCACACAAGCCTGCACCAACGGGCGCGCACTCCGGACTGCCGGTGACCCCGCCTCCGGAGAACATTGCCAAGTGCATGAGCGGTACTACTTGTTTAGCCGCGGAGGCGATCGGCTGCCGCGCTTCGGTCGTCTGGGCGGGGCCTCTCCGGACTTCTTAAGTATAGTATCCGACTATAAATCATGCTGTGCTAGATGAAGATAGAGATCATGAAGATGATCAAGTTCAGCTTTCATAATTACACTGATCCCGCGGATAAAACGTGTGTGATTTCAACAAAGTCATAGCGTGTAGTGATTTTGAGCACTATGAAATCTCGATAACGTACGATCGCGATCTGAATTCGTGCGCTTGTTTTTGTGAAACTCTACCAAAATATGCTTGCGTAAGCTTAACACGGGAGAGAGAGAGAGAAAGAGAAAGGAAAGACAGGGAGGTTAACCAGAGGAAGTCTCCGGTTTGCTGCCCTGTACTTGGGAAGTGGCAAGGGGGTGCAAAAGAATGAAACAGAAGAAGGGCATATGACGATACCACGAAGTCATGACTATACGGCACCGTCAAAGTACTATACACCAACATTGTCTGTGAAGAGTCACAATCTGTAATTCAGTCCGGTTTCTTGAAGAAACCGCAACAACGCTCTCAGAGCGGCTCGCATCAGGGGCGTAGCCAGAAATTTTTTTCGGGGGGGGGTTCAACCATACTTTATGTATGTTCGTGCGTGCGTTTGTATGTGTGCGTGTATATATACGCAAGCAAAACTGAAAAATTTCGGGGGGGGGGGGGATTTCAACCCCCCAACCCCCCCCCCCCCTTGGCTACGCCCCTGGCTCGCATTGTAGACCGTGTATGCCTGTGAACACGGGAAAATAAGATTTCTTTTGGCGCGTACAGCCACCAGTATCTCCTCACTAAATACGGAACCCAGTCGCTTTGTGTGCCCAAAAAAATATCAGGTCCCAACGTCGCGTGGACTGAGCACAATACACAATGCCGCATTCCGGGTTTTGCGTCTTCACCTGTCCTACTCGCATACAAAAGGTGACAGTGTGGGCTCGCAATGCTATGCCATCCCCACCAGCTTCCTCGCGCATTCACAACGACGGCATTTACTCCTCGAGCACCGCAGACGTGCACTGCATCGACGACGAATAAAAAGAGAGCTGTCCATTCCGCATCGGCCTTTCTCACTCGCCAAACGTCTCTGCCCATGAGCATTAACAGCATCTGATGGAATAGTGGGCAACTTGTGGGTATCTATACTATCTACTTCTCCTCATTTATTAGCAGCCCTGTTTTGTGACGCACAGTGTTGTGCGCTGAGAAATCTGTCCATGACAGCCTGCTCAGCAATGTGTAGCGGAATTTTCTGCCTAATTTATTGAGCACTGCCGACGGTGCTCTTTGTCATACATTACTGAGACCGGACAGTGACATAGCTGTCGGCACTGTAGAACTTGTTTTCCTCTACGCAGCCATGTTTTAGGGGTGAAGCACCTTAGGGTCTCGACTTGTCGGCGTGTCATGTCGTCGTTACGGTCCATTATAAACGGGTATGCACCACAAAAATTGGTTAAATCCCACTACTAGCCACCTGTCCACTAAAAGTGAAGAGGGCAACAGTTAGCACAACAAATAGCCGACGACGTATTAGGGTTTAATTGCATTAATTAACAGAAATTTGTTAAATTCCGTCTCAAAATTGGCTTCAAATGCTAAGTTTTCTCCCGTAAACCATACTTCGTTAACATGTTGCGGTGTGTAACACGAAGACAACTTACGGCAATATCGCTGCTAATGGGCAGTGAGAGACAGGAGAAGAAGCAGAAGAAGAAGAAGCACCACCTAAGGGTAAGCTGCATTCCGACGCAGTTTTCTGACGATGTTAGTGAAGCTGAAACACCATTCCCTACATGCCCGGTTTCAGGCTTGCCACCACTAGTGCCTCGTCAAAGAAATCTCTCTCAAAACAATGTGGCGAATTACCCCGGTTAGCAGAGGCGTAGCCAGGGGGGGGGGGGTTGGGGGGTTCGAATTTTTCAGTTTTGCTTGCGTATATATACACGCGCTCATACAAACGCACGCACGAACATACATAAAGTATGGTTGAACCCCCCCTCTCCCCCCCGAAAAAATTTCTGGCTACGCCCCTGCCGGTCAGGCCCTTCTTCTTCCTTTTCTGTCTCTTCTTCTGTCTCTCATTGCCCATTAGCAGCGATTTTGCTGTGGGAAACACCGGCGCACACTGCATGCTTCTCCCCTACTCAGGTTTCACGTTAGTGGTTTACCCTTCCCTACATGCTTCGCCCCTCTTTTACAGCGAAAGCTGTTATGAAATCAAAACAAGGGCCGTTTTGTCCGCCGCCGCCGCCGGTGTCCGTAACCACTATCGCGCGAAATAAAAAAAATAACAAAATAAAAAAAATATCGGGGTTGGAACGAGGTTCGAACCTGGGCCCTCTGCGTGGGAGCCCAGTATTCTACCTCAGAGTCATACCGGCGCTTAAAACTGCGTTGCAAAATGACCCTATACAAGCTTCATGCCGGGAAGTAACCACATTAACATATAAAATGTAGTGTGGTAGAAGAGTAAAATAACAACCAGGGCGTCACACAACGCGAATTATGTAACCAGGCGTCACGCAATGCGAATTGCGCAACGAGTGCGTGTTTGAATGCTTCCAACCCATTACAAAGGGAACTGCCATAACTCTTTATCGTCATCAGCCACGGCATCAACAAAATGCACATAATGCCTTACAGGTGTTTAGCGGGTACCACGGTTCTCCGCAGGGTGACGAAAAATTGCATAGTGGCTGCTTCCCTGCTTCCCAAAAATTATGATGATTTATAGCGTAGTGGGTTCCTCGCAAGTGCAACTTTTATTGGTTGCTAAGGAAGCCCATAAGGCTCCCATGATTCATTTCCTCAGGGTCTCAATAAAGGTAATTCTCTCTCTCTCTCTCTCTTTTCTTTCTTTCTCGCGTTAACGTATGTTATAAAGCGTGGAGGGAGAGTTAAATAACGAACGGGCGTTGAGTTACGTAATTACGTAACTGTTGGGTCGTTTAAAGCTTCCAACCCATTACAAAGGGTTCAGCCGTAATTCTGCATCATCATCAACCGTCGCATCAACAAAGTGCACATAATGCCTTACAGATCGTACCTCGCTTCTCCACAGAATGACAAATAATGTCGTGGTGGGTGCTTCCCAACTTCACAAAAATTATGATTTGTGGCGTAGTGGGTACGTTGCTAGCGCTCTTGTATTAGTAGCCACAAGAGAGTTTATAACGAGCTCTAGAAATGCCGCTCTTCCAGCTTTCGCTGTGACTGTGCTGCAGGCCTGGCATTTTCTTTTTTTTTCTGCGCTGGTCTGTTGCTAATCGGTGGCTGGTTTATACAGATTAAGATAAAATTACCCTTGCAGCTCTAGCCAATACACAAATTATAATGAAGACGATGAGCTGTGGCCAAGCAACATCACCGTTGGGAATGAGATTGTCTTTAGGAGTCGATGTGACGATCCTGGCTGCTGCTTAAACGGTTATAACTCATGATAAACAAGCCGCTTTACGAGCTTCCTGTCAGAGGTGCCTCGGCTGTTCGCCTTGCAACTACAACGTTCACCGCTGTAGTTTACAATATAGAGAAAAGCGCACAAATATCGAGAATAAATATAATGATTATGATATATTACAGCGCTTTCAGTAATTGCATGTAATGATTGCGCTTCCCATAGTATCAGCAGAGCAGGAAGACAAACAAATGCACTACATGTAAGCATTGGATACGCTGGTGACTGAAATATATTTCTTGGATTTGATTATGCGTCTTGGGCTTCCTTTAGAAGTGTCCATTTTCAGTCTCAACTTAGTCGACACCTGTAGAAAGGGGAATGTGAAGAGGTATACGCGGGGCAGCCAGAATTCCATGGGCTGTGCTGTGTGTTTTATTTCTTTTGGTGGGGGCCAGGATAAATGTTATGACAAAGCTGCGTTCAGCATCTCAAAGCATGTAGCGTTGGCAGAGTCCAGGTGTGGAGGAGCGCGACTTGCCTGGCGCTGAGCCTTGTCCGCGGCCAGCAGGAGCACGCGCCCTCCCGCCGCCCCGAGCAGCAGCGCACGAGACGGCGCCGTCTCGGGGTGGGCGCAAGGGCGTGGTGGGAGCCGAGGAGCAAGCGAGGAAGAGGAGGGGCGACGTGCCGGCGGTTGCGCGTCCAGTCAGCCCCAGCGCAGCGGACGGGACTTGGGCCTGTAGGACACGAGCCTTGCGGCGCCTTCGGGCGGCTCTTGGTTGACGGACTGCGCGAAGAAGAAGCCCAGCGCGCGCTTGGGGCTCGGCGGCCGGTCGGCCAGCTCCCAGAGCCCGCTGGAGACCGGGGACACCGCGAGCTGCACCACCAGCAGAGCCACCAGCAATGCGAACGGACCCATCCTGTGCGCGGCCTGCAAACAGCAAGCACAACGCCCAGCTTTAGCCTCGAGCGCCCCTGGGCTTCTCCTTCACGCGCGCCATCGAGGCCCTCGCACGCGAGTGCGAGTGAGGTGAGCAAAAGACGCAGGAAAAGATGGGCAGAGGAAGGAGCCCGCATGCCAAGCGCCATGCTTCAATGTTGCACAACAACACGCTCATGTGCCCTTTATGTATATTTGCTCATGCACTCTTATTCGAAAATACCGGCAGGGGAGCTTCCAAGTCAAATGAAGTGAGTGAGTGAGTGAGTGAGTGAGTGAGTGAGTGAGTGAGTGAGTGAGTGAGTGAGTGAGTGAGTGAGTGAGTGAGTGAGTGAGTGAGTGAGTGAGTGAGTGAGTGAGTGAGTGAGTGAGTGAGTGAGTGAGTGAGTGAGTGAGTGAGTGAGTGAGTGAGTGAGCGAGCGAGCGAGCGAGCGAGCGAGCGAGCTTTAGTTGAACTTTTCAGAAAATTCTATGAATAATGATGCCTGTGAAAACGTTGACAGTGAGAAAGGTGCTTCTCACTAGCTAGCGAAGGGGCAAGTATATCACGTCCTTGTTTGAATCTTTAGTATCCTAAAGCAAAAGAACTGCTGCTATAAGTGTACATGCGTGCTTGCGTTCGTGCATCCTATTACAATGACGTTTAGTTAAGAATGCAGGTTCTGTTTAAAGTAACGCGAGCTCAAGGCGTCCTCTTCTCTCTGTCCTAATTTTTCTCTTTTTTTTCTTTTGCTACAAATGCGCGCAAATGGTTAACATTCGGTTGTTTAAAGACTAGCCGTGCAAGTTTTCTTGTTTGACGTTTGCTGATAAGATGTACAGATCGACCAGTAGTTTTTTTTTTAACCATTGGATCAGGGTTAATATTTTTGCATTGTGGTTGATAAAGTGTCAAAAAATAAAAATGAATTTCTGTTAAAGGGCAGGTAATAGCCGTGTCATTGAGAGGCTAACGAGGTCAAACTAGGTTTAAATCACATAGGCAAGCACATTCTTTGAACCAGCATGTTTCCCACTGCTCCATTTTACTTTAATCGCGAAGAAGGTCGATCAAGTAAAATGAAAGAAATAATTTAGCGCCTTGATGCGAGGAAATCAATAAAAACAAAAGCCTCTAGGCAGATATGCAGCAGTATTATACTAAACTCCCAATGCAGCAAAATGAAAAGAATATAGTGTTAAAGCATGGTGGCCTTAGAGAGAGAGAGAGAGAGTACCAGAACGCCATAGCCACGGAACCACAATGGAATCTAGCAGAAAAGTTAACAGGCAAATATGACGAGTTAGGTATTCACTGTCCAACATATTATAATTCGTTGTTTCTCTTGTTTGCTTATTTTGGCGCCTTAAATCTTTCTAGGTGACTCCGCTTGCAACATAAGGAGGAGTAAAATAGCGAAGGTTGTCACTTTTATGGCCAATCTTTTTTTTTTTACTTTAGGACCCGAGAAGAAAAATGCACTGCCTCTCAGCGATTGATCTGCAGTTCTTCGAGGTCACGTCCAAGTTGCTATCTAATGCCGGCTGAACATCAATCGAATCGGAAATGATAACGAGCATACCAAGTTATACACTCTGCCTCATATGACTCCATCGGACGAAAGAAATCGGGACAACCCTGTGCATGGAATGCAAAACAATTGCATCCCATATAAGGCACCGTGTCGAGAGCGCTTACTTTACCTTCACTAGATCCCATTAGAAATTTTAGCTGTACACTGGAAGTTGTAAGCTGCCATCTAGGGAGTGATTTAGCGATAGAATAGTTCTAATTGTTCTATTATTCCAGAAGTTAAAATGGAACTGTCTTGTTACCATGCAGCCGTGCATGAGGCGAAAGCCGCTGTTAACAGAGACAGTCTCCTCTTTGCGGCAGTTTCCTCTTTTGCGAGGCCCTTCTTTTCATGCTGCAGAGGGGAAGGACCGTATTACGCAAGTGTGATGAGCCCCTCCTCCTATTATTTTAGGGGCGAAGCTCCTTAGGGTGTGGGTCGTTCCCTCCTCTGAAGTAGTAGTAGTAGTAGTAGTAGTAGTAGTAGTAGTAGTAGTAGTAGTAGTAGTAGTAGTAGTAGTAGTAGTAGTAGTAGTAGTAGTAGGTGTGTAGCCAGCTCTAATTTAATGAATTGCTCTCTAGATGAGCAATTCACTGGATATCATAATTTACAAGATATCGTAGTGTTCTTTGATTTAATCACACTAAAAGACATACATTGCGGGCGATATACTCTAATGAGCTTTCAACTTTTCGTCTTAATGTACATGATAAAGAAATTATTTCTACGAAAAACGCAAAGTACACCTTGAGCAAGATGTTTGGTTTTGGTTTGGTTTTGGGACGCTTTATATGCAGCAAACGCTGTGCATTGTTCGCGAAGCCGGAGCATTTGCACGATCGCGTTCCGTTGGTTGTCGTTGGGCATGCTACCGACCTCGCGTCGTGGAACGCGAAGAGGAACGCTACGCGCGTCGTGTCTTCCCTCTATCCTTGCCGTTAATTCTCACAGGGCGAGCGGGGAACGCGGTCGCTCTTGGCGCTCTTTCTCTTTCGCTCGGAGTCGCGCTCGCTCTTGACGCGCTTTCTCTTTCGCTCGGGAGCGGACACTTTCCCTGCATTTCACCGAGAACAAAGCGGTGATAATGAAGGGACCACGTAAACCAACGGTACAATAAAAGTTTGATGTTTTATACACGGTGTTTCACACTCTTTATATGATGTACTGGGCGAATTTCACGGAAGAGTTCCACGGTTTACCGATAATTTCCTCCGGAGCTTCGCCCCACTCATCATCATTCACCTCGTGGATATGCTGTGATTTTTTTTCTTTCTTTTTTTTACGGCGAAGCTGTTTATCTCTATGGTAGACGACGAATAGAAACAGCGCTAAACACGGGACGACAAGAGGACACATACACGGCGCTGATTTTTTGATGGGCTAAGCGAAGATTCTGAAGAAAAAGCTTCTCTCCAGATCCTCTTGGCGCCTGCCCAATGTGTGCGACGTGAAGGCATTCCGTGTAGAAGCGGACTTGTCGCCAAGCTTCGGAGTGAAGGATACGGCAGAGCCTGTTCGCATGTCCTACGGACGGAGCAAGCCCTCCAAAGAGGCGTAGAACTTCAGGAGGCAAGTAGGCATTCTTCAGAGAAAACGTGAACAGTCTCGCCCTACAAGACGCGGTGGCGATCAGGCTGACACAAAAAACGGATGACTGTAGGAAGTCAGGAAAGCACAGGGAAGAGCCCGATGAACTAGAGATAAACATTAACAATGTGCTTGATTGGGCTGGTTGGTCCTGCATGGTAGACGACGAATAGAAGCAGCGCTAAACACGGGACGAGAAGAGGACACATACACGTGTCCTCTTCTCGTCCCATGTTTAGCGCTGTTTCTATTCGTCGTCTACCATGCAGAACCAACCAGCCCAATCAAGCACATTGTTCATGTTTATCTCTAGCCTATGCCTTCCGAAGGAAAGGGGGGGGGGTGTCCTGGAGGGCTCGCGTTCGTACGTAGACAAAAAATAGAGACTGCGCAGCACGCTCACACAGCGGCGCTTGCCTCGGCGTTGTGTGGTGGTGCTGCTACAGTACGACGTAAAATCAAGGCTGGAGTGAAATGTAGTTTTACACTACATAGAGTTAGTGCTTCATTGTGGTTTATGGCTAGGAGGCGTGAGCCGCCGCTTGATCGAAAGGGTACAGCCCCATCGATCCATCCATCCATCGTAGAGCACTGCGACAAACCGGAGAAGGTGAGACGCCGAGACGGTGCAGCGCGTTCACGCCGGAGAAGAAAGCTAACAAAGCGGTGAGGCCTCGAAAGCAGCAACGCGAATACAGACAGCGAAAGCAGGACCGTGCAACACTGGAGCATGCATCGAAAGACCACGAGTCCAAGGAAGAACGTCAACGTCTGCAGTCGCTCACGCCAGAGAAACGAGCGGACAGGCGTCTGCCGCAGGAACGCGAATACAGCTTCGCTAGTAATCCGTCCCCATGTGAATGTTGCGGCACCACGATTTTATTCTCTCTCCCTATTTTTTTTCGCGGCGTGTTTCCAAAGGCGGTAAGGCGCGTTCCGCATTTGATTGTTTAATTCAAGTCGCGAGTCACGGTCAGTGACGTTGCAAGTAGTGCCTGTTGCGTAGGGACTTTGTGCGTGTGACCTTCGACTCTTGCTCGAAGCACGGCTTCCTCTAGAGCAAGGGCGTACGGCCTTTTGTGTAAAATTTCAACACTTTTCGTCCCCCGCAGCCGTTTCACACTTTGCAGACAAAATCACCTACGCATGAGCTACGTGCCTCGCTTGTTAATTGGCAGTGCCCACCTTTTAAAGTGATTGCACTAAATGCTGACAGCATGGAATCATGTTTGTGCCAGCCAAAATGGATTTGTGCTATTACAAATAATATCTTTGTCTTTTTGTTTCCACTAAATAATCGAGACTGAATTGTGTGTACGCAGTAGGCCGTGTACGTAAATACAGTCCGCCATGGTCTTTGCGAAATGGCGGGATGGAGAGAAAAGCTCAACATAAAGGGACTGCTTACGTCCTTCATCACCGTCCTGTTCAGTATCGCAATAGAAATCGTACCGTTCGAAGTACAAAAGCTTGCGGTTGTTTCTCTAGAAAGTGAGTAGAAAATTTTAAAACAGAATTTTTCGATCTACATGGTCTTCTTCAAAGCGCGTAGGGACGCCCGCAACCCTGGTTACCGACGCGATGACAGTTGTGCGGGTAAAAGTTAGAAGCTGCAAGCACATGCGATTTCCGCAGGATTAATTCGTTTTTGTTTAACACTAATATTATTACCGAAATAATCGTTTATAGCACTCAAACGGTCAAATAAAGCATTATTCCCACAGCCTTTTCAGTTATTTTTTTTTTTACTGAACGAGGGAAACCGCTGCATTCATGCGCAAGACTTGATCTCTTCCAGCAACACTGGCACGCCATCGTCGTGAAGCTAACTATAGTTGAGTCTATACAGTGGCTCCTCAGGCTTCACTCATGCCTAACGTGCGACTGAAACGGACATGCCTGGCAAGACTTGCTTCGCAGAAGCAAAGGTCTGTGCTGATTTTCGATTGGAAATTCGACATGATAGCCAACACGAACGCCTGGGTGGAACCTGAAGGCAATATCGTCTTCAATGTACAACTCCACAGAAAGAGCTTAACATTCATCATCCGCAGATGGCACGCACATGTCTTCGCAATGCAAACAATGCGGGTGCATTCGGCAGTTGAGTAGTACAGCTGTGCTTAGCAAGTCTAGACACGGTCCGGCCAGGGAGGTTACTGAAGCTGGTCAGATTAGTGCGCACTAAGCCACGTGCATCAGTGTTCCCTCGATAGCGCTGACAGATAAAGAAATAGGCCTTATCGATAGTTGAAGCGGCGGTCATTAACCACTTCTGATAAGATGCGTTTTATTGTTAGCTATGTTGGACCAGCGTGGTAATACCTTATGATACGTTTGGCTGCACATGCGCGATCCCATGCTCTTGCGAAGGATTTCCGATAGACATCAATAGTAAGGTGGGCGTCTGTCCTGTCATTTTCTTTCCGTTCCTGCTATCTATACGCTCATACTTTTACAATAAGGAGGCGAACCGTGTCGCCAAGTGAATTCACTGCCGGTAAATACCGATACTCAACTCGCAAGTATGGTTCGAATTTTCCGTGAAGTTAGCCGCGCGGCTGTGTGTACAAGACATTTTTCTTTTGCTACAATTTGCTGATGGTCGCGTCATGGCTCACGTTTTTCCGCAGGCGGGCGACCACCACCACCACCGGTTTGAACTCCGCTATAAGATGCTTCGCATCTAAAAGAGTGGGTGAAGCTTGCCTGATACCTCCCTCTCCTCGGACGAGAATTCTGGGCCGTGGCGCTGCTGTAGTTCTTGGTCGACGCTCGCGCGATAACCTTCAAATCGCGCTCGACTGTACTACAGTTGCGCGCGCCGCGCGCATTGGGGTAAGCCGGATAATTCGTCCGCCCGCTCTACCTCCATTTCGATGCAGTGTGTGCTCCCAGTCATGATTTCGGAAAATCCTTGCCATCGCCACCGGGCGCTATCGCACGGTTATGCGAGAGTCCCGGGATTTCTCCTACGCTTTAGCAAAACGAAAGGTTTTGCAGTGGATACATTTAGCCAATATTTACTGCGGCGTCGCATTTATTTCTTCATCGGCGGCGCACGTAAGGAGGTGGAAATTTGTACTTGGCGGTAATTGCATACTACCGTTCAGTGCACAGCTATGGTGCGTTCCCGGCAACTGCCGTTGTTTTACTGTAATCACTGATAAGTACGCGTGACGCACGCAATAGCTTCGTGCCTACACTTTAGTCTTCCCTCCCGCACTCCCATGCGGCAGGAGCGGTTTCTTTGTCCCCAAGTTTCATTCTGCAGCTCTTACATCACGTATGTTGTACCTTTGCGTTCAATAAATAGAATGTCAAAAATGTTACGGAGACGATGTTTAAGTGCTCGGAAAAAGAAAAGGTTATGTGCAAGGTTATCTTGCATCCTGCCACCTGATTTTTGGGAGAGGGTCTTGCTCACTTTAAGTTGTGTTGTTACTGCACGTACAGAGTGCTTACCGCAAGCATGTCAAGCAATCTATTTTTCTGCATGATAATTTGTAATGAGTGCACTATCTTCAACTATAGCTGCAGCCTAATGAAGTGCAGTTTCATTTATTTATTTTAAAAGAGTAATAAAAGCTATTGTTAATTCGTGTTTTGCAACTTGTTAACAATACACACATATTATGTTGATATTCGAAGACTGCGTTTAGCCTTATTCGTCTTCGATTCCGTATTCGAAAGTTTCAATATTCGCACACCCCTAGTTGACACACATCACTGTTGGGTGAATCTACCGAGTACCTTTTCACCACTTTCAGAGCCAAAATATATACTTTCTTGTTTATGGGGTACAAGCATGCTCGTTTCCGTCAATGCGACAAACAATTTTTAATTTTCACCGCAATAAAAATTTTTTTCCGAGTGGCTGACAGTCCCTTCAAAGTTACGTTTTGTACGGGCGCGTGCGGTTTCCTGTATTTCGTCCTTTTGGCTTTGGTATTCATGCAAGCGTTGCGCCGGCTGGGATTCGTACGACCAAGGTCTTCTTTGTGCCTGGTCTCCGGACATTTCTAGACCAATGGACTCTAGTGTCACATAGCAGATCAATGCAACACGGCAACTTTACTCACTTGCTTGTTACGTCAGACTTCGCGAAATTACGCCAGATCCTGCCTGCACACTGCCTAAATTACGACTTCGTCGGCAATCTTGGCTCTCCCTTCTTGAAATAACGTCAGTGCGTCGGATGTTGTTGTAACCATCGCAGTTGCGAACGCTTGCCCATTCCTCATCAGAATGGCCAGCGGCGCCGCATGCTATTCTTGCGGCTTTGACGAAAGTACGAAGCCCACTGTAGGTCCAGCCGTCGGCTGTGAAGTATGTTTTGCATGCTAGTATCGGACATTTAGACGAAGGACCACTCGATGGCAGACCTCACCCTTGGCTGAGCATCTATCTCACAAGGACACCAAAGCGCTGTTGTGTTTCTGGAAGGCAATTGGACAATGCAAACGCTTTTGACTATACCTGAGCACCTATCTTGGGCTGTGTGCAAACTGACTGTCCTACCCTCATTTTTTCCTCCCCCTTTCCTTTTTCCCAGAGTTGGGGCAGGACCTACGGTCCTGGCTTTCCTTTTCTCTTTTTGCGCGCAGCTATGGTGTTTCAACTAATACTGCTTGCTAAACCGTAGCTGTAGCTACGGTTTGGATGCTTATAAGCATACAACCTTTTATTTACACAGCGAGCAGTTGAATGAGAGTCATGAGGTGCCTGCAATCGTAGTAGCACGCGAACTAGCCGCCATAATGGCTCAGTGGCTGTGGTATAGTGGTGTACATTCCTGGCCGCATTCCGTTGGGAAACCGATAAAAAAAAACCTGTGTACCATGCTCTAGGCGCATGTCAAAGGGGCCCTGCAACACTTTTCCAAGTAATCATCGAATGGCCTCATTAAAGGAGTTAATTTCCTCACGAATAGACTATCGCAAAAATTTTTAGAATCCGTCAAGTACGAGCGGAGTTACAGGAATTTGTTGAACGCTTTAAGTGCTCCCTGTCCTTTCGCGCCAGCGAACGCGCTGAAAGATACGCAGGGGGTGGATGACAAGGGGGCAAGAAGCTACGTCCGTTCGTCAGAGCGTGTCGTGACCTTGAGCACTTTATTTTTCTCCGAACGCGCGGCTTACTTTCAGTGTGATCGGGAGGCAGACCCGTAGCCAGGGGGGGAGGGGGCTAGCCCCCCCCCCCCCGAATTTTTGGTGAAGTAGGTGTTTTTACCAAATATAAATAATAAAAATAGGTGTTTTTCTCAAAAAGTCGGGGTTTTCAGCAAGTGCTCCCCGCCCTGAAAAAAGTTCCTGGCTACCAGGGGCGTAGCCAGGGGGGGGGGGTTCAACCCCCCCCCCCCCCGAAATTTTTAATTTTGCTTGCGTATATATACACGCACACATACAAACGTCCCCATGAACATACATAAAGTATGGTTGAACCCCCCCCCCCCTTCCGAAAAATATTTCTGGCTACGCCCCTACTGGCTACGGGCCTGTCGTGAAGGAGTGCACGGGCACGTCGCGGCATCCCGCGGCTGCCGCGTTAACTATGAAGCTCACGGTGCTCAAATCAGCCAACGGACGTGGACTTTGTGTTTACAGGGGCCCTGCGACACTTCTTCAGTGTGGTCAGAAAATGCTGCCGATCATTAGCCGAGGCTCCTGAGAACATGTGAGCCAAACACTATAGTGCAGCACGCAGCCTGGAATGTACAATTAATTCTCAAAATAAGCTGGAAATCGTCAGCTCTTTTCTCGACAAATAATGCCATAAACCCAAATGACCGTGCCATAAAGAAACCCCAGTGGGTCAACGTCGACCAAGAGAGGTTCACTACGGCGGGCTTGCATAGTTCCCCAAGTCACTAAGACCAATCAATCCTGCGCGAAAATTTGCTAGTCTCATTTGACGTAATATTGGGTCGGGTTTATGTAATTTTTCTGTACTAATGCTATTATTTTTCATGTCTCGTCAGTATTCAGAGTGGCACTGCGCCCGCGTTATCAACGCGATCAACCCACCATGAAGGGGGCATGAAAGAGTGGCAAGGAATACGGCAAGAGGCATCACTGTCTGCATTCAATTATACTTATCGCTGTCACACTTTCGCAAATTATGCGAAGCATGGTTTATTCGTCACCAGAAAATGATTGTAATGCATGTGGCTTTTTTTTGCATGCTTTAAGCCTCATTATTATTCTTGTTTCCGGCAGTGGGGATCTTCATATGGCCTTCGCATGTTCACGCGACATATAGACCCCACGTCGATGTATCTTGGCATACACTCTGACATTAACTCTTGACTTACACAAACGGCACATATATACTAAAGTATCAAAGCAACAAATGATTTCATTAGAGAAAAAGTTTCAGTCAACAGTCGTATGAAACTAATGTTGGATTAACAAATAGCGCGTCAGTGCTGTGTCTGAGAGGCGATGCGAAAAGTAAGTATAGCTCATTGCGGTGGAGGAAACAGCGCCTGTAGTGGGTGAGCGGCGGGACTCCTTTTTATTATTTTTTAATTGCACCTCACGCTCGTGAAAGAGGGAATCTAGTGATGTCGTCCCCGATTGGAATCAAATACGCTCCGCGCACCCACATGGCGATAGTCGCGCGCGATGCGGCGGCCGATCTAGCAACAGCGCGCGCCCTGTTTCGTGCCTGATTTACAACAAAGACGGACGCCCCTGATACAAATGAAGAAAATAATCGAAAGTCCTGGCAGTGCCGAAGGCAGCGCGTAAACAAAAGCCGATGGCGGCCTCGACGGGAGGGCTCCGGAAATGTCGCCACGACTGCGCCGCGACACTGGAGCCGCTGCAAGTGGTGCGGTCGAGCTGCGGCAACGATCATGTGTTCCAATCCGCCCGCAACGGAGCACCGAGGCCACAGCCGCAGTACAATGCGGCCGCGGCGGTCGTCACACTCGCCGGTGACGCCACCAAAGTGGAAGTTATTTCTGTGGCCGCCCCCAGCGTAGACAACCCAAAAGACATCGCGCACAGTGGCCGCGCGAGCGGCTGCATCTCCGGTATCGCAGTATACGCGGCGATCGCCGCTACACAGCGGGATGCGCGCGCAACTGGGCTCTTCCAGCCACTGCCGTGGAGACGGCGCCGCGCATTTCCACAGCAACCGATTGAAAGAGAAAAAGGATGAAACGGCGCTGCCGCAACAACATTGTTTACAGCCGCGCATCGCGTTACGAAATGACCTTTCATTCCCGTCGACGTTTCACTGTACTGAGTCCCTGGGCATTCGTATGATTGTGCAGAGAAATTCGGGACCGAAGTGAGCTTTCTTCTTTGTTTGACTCCCCAGTTCTTCCATTAAGTAGGCGTTCGTATTTTTATGCGGCTGGGCTTCTTATTCAAGATAGGCCATCACAAGGACTATACTTACCCCGCAACGCTTTTTTGTAAGTACAATTGCCAGCCAATGGTGATGCTGGACAAGACTCGTACGTAGCGAATTATTGCAAATGATTACTTGTAATCAACTGTTATTCTTGTAGTTTCGTAATTGGTCGGTTACTTTTTACCCGATAACCTCATTGTAATTACTCTCATTCAACTGCTTTTTTTTGTAACTTATAGCTCATGTAACCAGTTATTTTATTGACGAGACAAGTAGCAACAGGCGACACAGACCTTTAGTTTCGTGGGAAGTAGTAGAACAACCATGGTGGTGCCATGGCGCATGCAGTTTCACAGTGCGCATGTTCACACTGGAGGGGCTAGTGTTTGTTTCTTCATGAGGAAACTCCAACAGAAATTAGCCGACGATTTGATACGGCACTGCGTGTCGCTAGCGAGTGCCACTTTGGACGTTGATGCCACGCAATCAACCGTGGAAGACTTTTTAAAAGGCGAAGTTCTATATGCCTCATCAGACGAAAAATCCGGCTTGATCATGAAACGTTACAAAAATACCACGCGACCTCTCAAGCGCGAGCTGCACGTTCACTACTTCCTTGCGGCGTTCACGTGACTAAAAAATAAAAAAAAAAGTTCGACAGGTGTTACACTCTCTCAAGAAGGCGAAAACCTTGCTGCACTCATGTAAGACAAGATGAGCCGCAATTATCAGTACATATGCATGGTATTAAACTAGACCCTTTGAACGCCTTATGCGAGCCCCTTTTCGTGTTCTGCATGTATTTACGTCATTGGCCCGTCGCGCCCATTGTTGCTCTTCTCGCTTCCGCAGTTTGCTTTCCCCTTCTCTTCGGCATCGTGCTCGTACAGACGCAGAAGCACTTCTTCCGCATTTGCATACTTGCGCGGCCGTCCCCACGAGCCGCAAGGGCGTGCACGCTCTATCGCTCGCCTCCTCGCCGCCGACTAGCGCTGCCGGCAACAGCCGACGCCACAGTAACTGCGCCTAGTTTGATGTAAATATGCAGTGCGCGCGCACCCACTTTTACGCGCAACAAAACCTGTTACTCTGAGCCGAGAGCAGGCGTCCTGCGTGTGGGTGTTTTTTTTTTTTTTTTTCACTCGCTCACAGCTGTTTACGCGCGCATTAACGGAAAGGTTTTTATAGAGAAGCTGTAAATGGTACCCCTGCTTGATTTTGCGGCGTCTATCCGCGTCCGTCTGCGTAATGCAACTGTGCTCATGCGCTGCCGTATTGGAGAGCTCTCAACCGTGCTTCGAACGAAAGAACCGTGCGCGCTGACCGTGGTGAGAGGAGCAGCCACGGCTCTAGGCATTAGAGGATTTTAGTCTGTCCGGCACACCGCTATTCGCCGCGAGATCGGGCTATAGGTGGCAGCACCGTCGTCGCGTTTGTGTGGATAGGCGGTCGGCGGCGCGTATACAAATGCACGCAGCGACGCTTCGCCGTATGCGGTTTGAGTCGATTGTTGGCGAGTAAAGCGCGTTGACTGCAGCCTAATGGTGATGTATGTGCCCTCCATTGCCACATCAATGCACGCAACCGTCCTAACGTACCTATTAATTGTGAGAGAAGTGCAATCTGTTAATCAATGGGGTATTGGCCTTCGGTCACATTCGTGTTTTGCCCCGTGCTCGATGTTTTTTCTTGCTTTACTTGCATGTGTTTAAATTGTGTTTTGCCTATACCACAATATAAACTGTGTTGCGCGACTGAGCCATTGAAGCATTTACTTCTTGCTCTAGCAGCTACAAAGAAAGAGAACCTGTATTTCTGCGTAATTAGATGAAGTAGAACTTTGTGCACTCTGCTTTTCTGTATGAATACGCGTATTGCTGTAGAAATGCGTGGCTTCAGGTCTTTTTTACCGCTTACCATCCTCTGCAGACTATAGTTCATGCTTTGCGGTATCACAAGGATTTCCAAATCGCCAACACATCACGAGATGGTGTCACTAAAATTCTGCATTCACACCTCGACATTTAGTACTTTTTTTTTTCGTTTAGGACGACGCCGAATGAACTATGTGACGTGCTTGAACGAGAAAGCGGTACTCACGTTGAAATGATTTTGGCGAATGGACGGTACGATGGTTAGACCTAGCGCCATACCGACACGGGCGTGTACTCACTTATTAGAGTGCATACAAGTCTCGTTAGGCGAAATGCTTGTGTATGTCGCGTAGGCATACGTACAAGCATTTGATACTATGCTAGCACAACGGAATAAGCTGTAATCTGAGGACGCGCATGACGTACGCACACATGCGAACACGGTGTGGCTAGCAGACGACGCAAGGAGCCATCCACACCGCGGGGTTTCGTCCGCTGGCCGCTAGGTGCCGACTCTGCTCGATCTCGCAGCCATGCTTTGCGTGTACCGGAATACCTTGTGTGAACTGCGCATGCGCACGCCCGGTAAACATGGCCGCGCCGCCGAAAGCGATTGCCGTCCACCTCGAATCTATCAAGCGGCCGTCGCGCGCTCTGTTGCTCGTTATCTCCGAACTGATGCTTTTGTTTGCTTTAGGTTCACTCCCTAAGCTTTGACAGCAAAGTATTCGTGTCGATCTGGCACCGTTAATCAATGATGTAGGCTTAGCGAGTGACAACCCCGGAATCTTGGAGGTCATACATTATGTGTTTGTTAGTGGTTTTTGCCTCCATAGCTGGCGCAACTTGACGTGGCGGCAGCTACGGCACACGCTATCCGGTAATGCTCTACGCCTTCGCTTTACCGGAATACCGGACAGACTAGAATCCTTTATTGATGTCACATTGCGTCAGCGTTTTTGACGGCGTCACACGGCAAGGAAGCGCCGTAGTACTTGATAAGCGATAGGGTGACGGCCCGCACTCACGATTCTTTCACTCGAAGCACGTACCGTTGAGAGCGCTGCACTACGGTAGCGCATGAGCGCAGTCACGTGGATTTATTTCGTATTTCGTGGGCATTCTTTAAATGCTGGAAAACATCACCACACAGCATGTATACATTGAAACAAAAATTGGATCGGTCGTTTTAGAATGGCCTATTCAAAGTAACAATAAACACTTAGCCCTAAAGTGAATATAATAAATTTTGCATAATTGATCTTAGATAATTGACTAAGTAAGTTCAATCTGTTGAATACCCTAACGACAGCCACGTGACGGCAAACCATATGTCGTGGGTTACATTCAGTCGCGGTTAACCACTTTTTTAAATGTTTGGTTCTAGTTACGTTCTAGATACGTGTAAAGAGCGATGTGTACATGCATCGAGCTTCGATGCATTGGAATGGCGGAAAAGTCAATAACACCAGTCGCGTTTTCCGCAAATATGAAGCGCCTGGCATTCTTGGGAACGCGGTACTTTTAAAGGACATCTGGGCGCAACGTCTAACGTGTATGCAATTGCATTTCCAACGTTGAACATTCACTGGCGCTATCTGGAGAGCGACGAACACGCGCTGCTATTTCCGAACGCGGTCGCACCCCTCGGCTCCGACAGCCTACATTCCACAGTAAATGAGCTTCATGACGGCTCCGTGGTGGAGTCGCGAGACTCAAGCTGCGTCTCCAGGTGCGTCTCCAAGAGCCGCCGCGAAATTCTCCGCGCCAAATTGCGGTCTCGCAGAACGCCCATCGTGACCTACGGCCCACAAGAGGCGACCGAAATCGAAATGGAGACTTTCGACTAAATTCCATCGCAAGATTTTGACCGATTTGTTTTGTGCTTACGGGGAGCCGTCTTTGCCTTTGAGCAAAAAGTCTTGCCTCGCAAGGTTCTCTTTCGGTGGACAGAAAAGTCGCACGTTATAAACGCGTAGCACAAGTTAAATGATCGAATGCTACTCAGTCCAAGGATAAAGTGAAGAACCCCAAGAGAACACCGTGTTCCACCCAAAGCGCCTCTAGAAAAACGCATGTAATGCGCCAACTCGCCTCCGTGTCAAGCAAGGAAGACGAAGCAAGCGAGGAATGAACGCTCGTCAATAATTTCTAGTTGTATAAAATTAGCACCATAAGCAACAATGTCGTGAAGCTTCAATTTCTTCCTCAAAATGACGTAAATAAATCAGGCTTGTCCTCAGGAATGCATTCCTGAGAACATGCCTGAGTTGTAGGAGGTGACAATTTATAACATACCAATTTTTTTCAAAAATCCCAAAAAACACATGTAATTTGAGGTATTAATAATCGAAATCGAAGGCTCCAACCAAGGCAATATTGAAACTGAGTGCGCTGGGCGCGCATGAAATGCCGCCACTGTGTTACGTCAGACCGGAACTGCACGTGACCAACTCTGAAGAAAGGCGCGTCGCAGAATAACCTGTCAAAAAAGGAAAAAAAAGAAAACGGCACGTCGTCTGAAATTCACAAGTGCATCGCGCACGCTTTCACTCGCACATAGAAGATAATACGCGCGGGGCGATGTTATAGATTTAGACTTTATCCGGAACCTCACGGCGACGGCGACGGTAAAAGTTTGCCCGAAGTGTTCATATAATTGCTATCACAATAAAATCTGTATTTACATGCGGCTGTTTTCAAGCTGCCGCAATACTGCATATACAAGGTGCCGGTCTCTGCATGAAATCGTCTTCTTCGTCTAATCGTTGAAAAACAGCCGCCCCTCTGCTCCGTAACAATGTGTCCAGAAATAATATTAGATGAACATTTCTCTTGCCAACAATACCAGTGTAAGAGCGCTTTGTGAATGTGGGAGCTGTGAGCGTCTTACACTGGTTTTTTTCTTTGCATTTATGTTTCGATGGCGCACTCTGCCGGAATTTCATTACCCATGACCTCATACTCGAAGCCGTGGCACTGCTTTCTTCTTCTTAGTAGTTTACGTATATTTAATTTGTTACGACGCCTAATATTAGAACGACTTTATTACGATAAGTCCTTTTTGCACTGGTCACACTTGACTATACACCTTTCAAGCCGTGAGTGTCCGTATTGCCAGAGTTTGGCTATAAAAAGGGCCACTACAGGCCTTGTTCATTGCGTGCATTGCGGTGCACTCTGAACGAGAACGCTCTTTGACTTTCATGTTTTTGGCGCTCTAGCCGCACGTGCTGGCAGAAGTGGTGCGCAGTGCAATACACAGGCGGCGTGTATAAAAGTGATAGCGTCACCATCTGGCACAGATCCAGTAATCTCAATACTTGCGTGTTTCCTCTAGCAGTGGACCGCAATGTCCATGTGCAGGTCTTGTATGGGAGACCAGCGCTGGATAGGTGGCGCGCCGAAAAAGGGCACCTGGCGGGGAGTCGCGACATAACTCAGCCGCTCGCATGGCCTCCGCGCCGCCGGCTAATCTCGGAGGCAATGCCGCTCGCACTCAAACGACCGGCTGCACTGTACCGCGGTGAGCGCACGCGCGTGTGCCGTTCCCGTGCTTCATTTTGGCGCGAACACCTCGAGCAGCCATTGCGCCAATGATACTGCTCTATGGTTTAGAAAAAAAAATAACTTTGTCTGAAGGCTACTTTCTCAAGAAAGCATTGGAAAACGGAGACAAATCCTACAGAGCAGACTACGTCTGTGCATACGGCGTCAAAGAGACGCTGCTGTGCCTTGATGGCGACTCCGTCCTCACCATTTTCTGATTGCGCCCTGGGATTTGTGTCAAGCTAGTGCAGGCTCACAGCCTCCATTGATAAGTACGTGCTGCGTCGATACCAGCTGCCCACTACTGCAGTAAAAAAAAAAAAATAAGAGGCAAGGAGTATCTGCGTCAACGTTTTTCTGCCGTGGTATGTATGCCCAGCCTGCGGTATGTATGCACGCGGACGTTGATCAAGCAAACCACCGTGCTAGCAAAGCACGTATGGTGTCGCGCTGTTATGCTCGAGGGCGCGGGACAGATTCCCGGCCACGGTGGCCGCATTTCGATGGGGTTGAAATACAAAGAACACCCGCGTACTGAGATTTATGTGCACATTAAAGAACCCCAGGTTGTCAAAAATAATCCTGATTCCCACACTTTGGCGTGCCTCATTATCATACCTTGTTTGGCACGTAAAACGCTATAGCAAGTGTCTATGTTGATCAAACAGGTTTATTCTAAGCAGGCTAAGGCAAGCGAAAAAACTAACACAGTACGTTAGGCGAATTAAACGGCGAGTAAAAATCCAAGATATTTAACGCTTTTCTAGCGAGGCATATAATTGCGATGGCACTTCGCCGCGGAAGCCAATACACAAAGATGCTTTACCGCATCGGCTGACTCCAGTAAGCTAAGCTTCGAGTAGTCCGCTGATTTGTTCGTGACAACTCTGTCTGTAGCACAAGTAAAGTTCAACGGAGGCATCCATCGCGGGCGTATTTCTTATAACTTTGCAGCGGCTTCGGCGCGAACGTGCCCCCGTACACATCTCGTAGACAGACAGCTTTCCTTCTGCGTAACTGTTTGCAAATGATGCAGACTACCTGCCTATCGTATCATTCATTGCACGCGGTGGCATCAGAAATGAACTTGGTGGTGGTCAGACGAAAAAATTGTTACATATGTTGCATGCTGCAAAATATGTACGTTTTTTTACGACAAAACACCGATGAAATTCCTCTCGTTGGCCCCGGTTTCCACTGGTGGCCCTTACTATCGAATAAATCTAGCAGACACGCGCAATTCGGTTTAGAAATCAGCCCGACGCCACTAGACAGTAGAGCAAGAACATACTGTGCTCGCCCGACTGCCGGGATGCAACGCCGCATCCGTTCATATTCATACGTTTTAGAAGGAAAAACATAGAAGGATACGTCCTCCCTCATTTCTACGTATTGTGGCAGTTGAATGCGCAACAGTACCGCCAGCATCCTCTTGTTTTGTTTCGGCGATACGCGCCCGCATCGCCTCAACCAGTCGCCACTCTCGTCCGCGGGAGCGGCTGGAGTATGCGCGCTTTGACCGCCAGGGCGGCTGCGGAAACTCCAGCGCTGGTTCCCTATAGCGGATAACGTAATGAAAATTTCTAAATATGTGTTCTGTCTTAGTACTTGTACCGAGACATCATAGACTTCTTTAGTAGAACTTTCTGCATCACTCTCACGCCCGATACGGGGCAAGTGGTTGGGGCACTGCTGAAAGAAGAACACGGCGTTAAACGCTTTGCTGCCGAGCTGTGGCGTCACACAAGGTGGCAAGACCAGTCTGACACTCCTTTGTCAAGCAGTATGCTTCTCCAGTGCCCGCTAATAGCGCGCCACGATCAGTGCGTGCGCGCTCTCAGGCATGTAGGTTATTGCGAGAGCAAAATGGCGCTTATTTGTCACGTTCAGCGCAGCGTGGCTAAACTATTACCCGCTTTTCTCTGCCGTAACTGTGTTCTTGGGCAAAATGAAAGGGAAGTAATGACGTTGCACAGGCTAGCAAAAGCAAAAGAGCCACGCACGTACACCTTCACTTCAAACGCAAAAGGGAGACGTCGCTATTTTATTTTTCTCGCGTCAACTGCCGTCCGTCGTCCGAAAACTGCGGTTGCTGAGAAAGACACTGATTGCCCGTGAGAGAATGGCCCACGACAAAGCGAGCGCGACAGTGCGGACATCGTTATCTTTGGGCTACAGACCCCATCAAGTCAAGCTTTTACGGCGGACCAGGTTGCGCGTTTCGAGAAACCGCGAATTCCGTGGAGGTATAGAGGCAGGAACGATCTTGCAAGCCCGGCGTCGCAGTCAGAGACATTCGTTTCTCCCACGCGCTGGCGCACGCCCGTCCGTCTTTTCTTGTCACTCGCAATTTCTGAGTCGGAGTCGCCGCAAGGCTCTTCAGAGACGCCTCTCAGCTAAAAATTACAACCGCTACAATGACACGCTAAACGGCTTGAAGCCTACGTATGGGTTACGAGTGTTATATACGTACGGACGAGAAGTGTGCACGTGCTTGAATGCCGGCCCCGCTTTTTGCTCTTGAGATTTAGGGCTAGGGCGGCCTTTAAACCTTCCGTAACCTTGGATTGAGGCCCTGCATCTGATGGCCTTTGTCAAGTGACCACTGTCCTCTCGTGTTCGGTGGGTGCTCGCCATCTGTCATGGCTGTTACCAGGGGCAAAAGCCGCTCGAAAGAAAGCGCGGTGGAGGCGCATGGACACTCCAGTTTATTCATATATTGCAAGCGTTCAGTCATGGACGTTAAGTTTTAAGGACAATTGAACGTTTTTTAAGGTGGTCTGGGCACCCATTTATTCAACTACATCATTCCTCGTGGTCGACCACTTGTTCATAACAGAAAAAAAACACACTACATAGATGTGCGGCATGCCAGGGGTCTGTAATCCTTTCCGATTGCTGCGTAACGTTCCGTCGGCATGCCTATAAGTTATCTGGCTTAGTCGACTCCTGATCTTTCATATAAGACCTGGTACGTAAGAGAAAAGAAGAGAAAGAGAAGTAAAGATTATTCGGTAACGACTGTTAGTTCGATCCGTCGCTGTATCAGTAGAGCTGAGTCACCGGTTTAGGAAATGAGTCCGTATAATGTTTTTGATGTAGCATAGTGTAAGGAAGACCCGTCTGTGGGGCCCCAAAAAGCACGAAAAACATCTGTCAGCCAGTGCGGTTGTTCAGCGTTCTTTTTTCTTTCTGCTGGTTCTGTGTCACAGGATAACAATTTAGATTCACAGTAGTGACGTTTCTGAATTCAAAATCACTCTTCTGATAAGGTGATCGTTGAGTCTAAGTGATGGCTGAATGGATTTACCGTGTTTCTGCTGAGCCCAAGCCTGTAGATTGGCTCCCAGGGTGTAGGGAGTTCAAATGCGAGCGCCACGCAAAAAGACCTAGGAAACGAGCGATGTCCGAACGTTAAAGAATTTTGTGTGGCTAAAATTATTCAGGATTCCTGCACTACGGTGTGTATCATAGCCGTTGCATTTCCTACGGACGTTAAGCCTCATAAGTCAATCGAGTATACGTTGAAGGAAAGCTGGACCCCACTCCGGTATCCTTCCCATCTTCGGGATATGAAACCGCGTAAACTACTTTTACGTATCTGAAAGAACGTTATCCCTGCATACTTTAGTTCTTGTCTTGAAATCTTGCGACCGTGAATCGCTGATGCTATTATGAAAGAAATGTGCAGTTCCATAGTTTGTATTCTCTGAGTTCTTGCTGAAATGTGCTGTGGTATTTTAGAAAATGATCTCCGACATTTTAACGGCATGTGTTTTGTACGTGGGCGCAAAATAACTGTTGTATGTATCTTCCTGGTAACTCAGTATCTTTCTCTCGGAGTCGCAGATTCTACAGCCCACCGGTCGAATTCACAAAGGTTTTCCTTCGTCAATAGTTTTCGCCCATGGTCGGCCGGCTTCACTAATATGTCCAGCCGAGATCGGTTAACGTCTTCTCTTACGAACAATTCCCGCGTATAAGACGCTTTCTGAACACGGGCCGGATCTGTATTCATGCATCGGGGCTCCTGTTGCCACGACGTAGCCGCAAGGTTCCTCAGACATACGTCACTGGATTCCAGCTTCGTGTCGTCTGTGACAACCCCGTGATGAACCGAAGTTAGCCTTTCGTCTACGCTGTCGAAACCAGTCTGAATACATTAATATTGGCAGCTTCAACTCTGGGGCTAAGCATACACTAAGTAATTACAGGTACTGAAAGCAGAATCCGCCCCCTCGCCCCACAAGACAGGTTAAAAAAAAAAGGGGCCGCTCGAGTTTACTACAGCGTACTTCTCGTACGCATCATTTGCGCATGAAAGTAATTGGCTCGCTTCAACCAAGGCGAGTATAGGCAATCAAGGGTGAAGGCATGCTATCCTTGCCCGCGCATAATATCTCCCTGACATTTCTCATCTCATGGTAGTAGTGTCGGACTAATGCGAACGTGGCGTTGGAAGTCACGTGCGAACTTTAAGCGCCAGTGACGACAGCCGCAATGCCAGCGATCAGGCTAATGCATCTGCCCGAGTTCGTTAAACGACGCACGGGTTGCCCACGACGTGTAAGTTTCAGTCTAGTAGAAAGCTTACGAGTCGCCAGTTCGTATTGATCAGAAACCTGAAAACGAAAGCGCTGGTAGATGAGCATAACTTCAGTCCTAATTACCCGAAGCTTGTCGCACACATACTGCAAGTAACCTAAGCAAATGAAATCGACAAGTCTGTGATTGTTCGGTAGATGACGCTTCGTGACACACATATAACGCCAACGAATAATATATACCGGGTGTCCCAGCTATCTTTAGCCAAGGGTTTAAAAATAGAATATTAGAAGCAGGCGAGCGGAATCACTTGCAAATTACTGACAGTCACCTTGCGCACTACAGACAATTTTTTGTTTGGTAATTAACTAATTTGTTAATTAGGATTATTTAATTAAATTGCTAAATATTGACTGTAGGCAAGAAATGCGGCTTGCAAAGTTCGAGAGCGTCTTCAGAAACCCCAATTCTATTATTTGCGATAAAGAAAGTCCCACATATACCATTTTTTCCAAGCTGCAAACAAAGCCCGCGAAATACAAAAAGAACCACGTGACTAGCGCGCTCGCGCGCCGCGAGAATGCTGCCCTCAGCCGCGGTTTGAGCGAACGAAATCAGCTGCGGCCGCGACTCGCCGGCTCCATTGCAGCGGTAGGCCGATAAGTTGGCGGTGGTTTCTTGGCCCGTTGCCAGCCAGTTGGCGCGCGTGACGGTGCAAGTTGTAGCGAGCGCGGGCCAAGAAACCACCATCAACTTATCGCCCTATACCGCTGCAACGGAGCCGGCGAGTCGCGGCCGCAGCTGATTTCGTTCGCTCAAACCGCGGCTGAGGGCAGCATTCTCGCGGCGGGCGAATGCGCTAGTCACGTGGTTCTTTTTGTATTTCGCGGGCTTTCTGTGCAGCTTGGAAAAAATGGTATACGTGAGACTTTCTTTGTCGCAAATAATAGAATTGGGGTTTCTGAAGACGCTCTCGAACTTTGCAAGCCGCATTTCTTGCCCACAGTCAATATTTAGCAATTTAATTAAATAATTCAAATTAACAAATTAGTTAATTACCAAACAAAAAATTGTCTGTAGTGCGCAAGGTGACTGTCAGTAATTTGCAAGTGATTCCGCTCGCCTGCTTCTAATATTCTATTTTTAAACCCTTGGCTAAAGATAGCTGGGACACCCGGTATATATTATTCGTTGGCGTTATATGTGTGTCACGAAGCGTCATCTACCGAACAATCACAGACTAGAGAGAAAGCGCCATTTCGCGCCTTCTAGTTCATGGTACTTAGCAAATATTCATTATAATAGGAAAACTAGATCTCCAGCGCACTACATTCAGCACAATCTTATGCAACTGTTTGTGTTGCCCTTATGCCCTTTGTCATAAGCATCATGCCATAGCCTCGTAAAACAAAAAGCAGCACCACTGAAACTCCAAAAATGCTTAGTTTTTTCGGGTTCAGATGTATGTCATTGACATAGTTTGTCAATTACTCTTCTCATTTTATTTTTCTGGGGAGTAAGACGGGTCTTCTTTATGTGAGTACTTTTATCAATAAATGAAAGACGGGGGATTGATCGAGTGCTCGTTCCTTTTGTTAGACAGAACCTAACGAAACCAACTGACAATGAAACTAAGCAAGGTATAGGCGACATTACTTGCATGTTTTAACTGTAGTATAGTAATTATGACAGTAATGGATAGGAATTAAAGTGGATGAAAACTCAACTTGCCCCAGCTAGGAACCAAACCTACGAAGGTTGCAGGTTCGGTCCCTACCTCCGGCAAGTTAACTGGAAGAATGCCGAAGGAAAAAGTCCAAAGCGCACTTCCCCGGGTTTAGATGGGGTTCCCGTCAGCCTCATTAACGAACTAGGACATAACACTAAAGAACCACTGTTGAAAGCCGTAGAAAAATGCTTACAGGACAGGCAAATACCGGAGAGTTGGCGAAAAAGTAGAATGAACTTAAGTTCATTCTACTTTTTCGCCAACTCTTCGGTATTTATCAGGTATCTTATCCTTTTCTCCCATGCCTTTATAGACTAATCTATAAAGGCAGGGGAGAAAAGGATAAGATTCGCTCGTACAGGCCACTAACCATAACTTCGGTACTATACAGGTTGGCGATGCAGCCAGTAAAATTAAAAATAGAAACGCGGGCAGAACACAACGATGTTTTGGGGGAACTTCAGTATGAATTTAGAGTCTACAGGCGATGAGACGATAACTTATTTGTTCTTACTCAGTGCATAGAAATATCTAAAATAGAAAACAGGCCCTTGTACGTGACTTTTGTAGACATCACTGGGGCGTATAACAACGTCAATGAAGAAATTTTGTGGAATACATTGAAAGAAGTGGGTATAGACGACGACTGCATACAGCTTTTGAGGGCGATATACCGAGAAAATACCGTTTGCGTATAATATACAGAAAATACAGTTTGCGTAGAGAACGTTGAGATTAGCAAAGGGTCGAGACAGGGATGTCCTTGGTCCCCGCTGCTATTTATGTTGTACATGGTGATGATGGAGAAAGCGCTGGGAGGTAGCAACGTTGATTTTAATCTGTCACACAGACAGGCCGGCCTGATGATTGAGCAAAAGTTTCCATGTTTATTTGTTCTGACGATATTGTATTATCTGCGGACAGTCGAGATTATATACAGCGGCTGGCGGATATATGCGGAAGGGAAGGTGAAGCTCTAGGACTTGGATTTAGTGCAACAGAATGTGGATTGATGGTATTCAATTATCCCAATGATCAGGCTGTGTCAATACGGGGCCAAGAAATACCGAGGGTAAGCGAATACAAGTACCTCGGAGTATGGGTAAATGAGGGTGCTATATTAATGTAGGCAGTGTCGGAACGAAATGTTTTTCGTTTCGGTTTTAGTTTCGTTCCACCGCAAAAAGTTCCGTTCCGTTTCTGTTCCGGAACGAAAAAAAAAATGTTCCGTAACGGTTCGTAACGTTTTTTTTACGCAAAAAAATTGAAGGTAATCATAAAAAACATTGGGTTTGTGATGTAGTTACTTGCCCTCCTCTATAGAAAGTAGGACAAGGGTAAAACACGTTCTTCAGAGGAGCGGAAGTAACTGTACCACGAATTCATAATTTCCTCTCAACTCGCACAAAGCAGTATTAATTTCAAAGTCATAGTACTTACTTATTTTCTCAAAAGACAAATACGATTTTTTTTGTGGGCTCAATGCTTTCTGTCAAGGGAATGAGCACGATCTCAGAAGCCGCACGTCACTGAGTGTACTCTCTGATGTCTGAGACCGCTGTTCTGATAAAAGTATCGCCAGGCCTGCGAGGAACACGCAGCACAGTCACAGCGAGAGCTGGAAGTGCGGACTTTGTAGAGCCCGTTGTAGATCCTCTTAGGGCAACTAATACAAGTACACATGCAAGGTGCCCACTGCGCCATAAATTATCGTAATTTTTCTCAAGTAGCGAAGTTCCCACTATGCCACTTTTCGTCATTCTTCGGAGAATCGTGGTACCCGCTACACATCTGTAAGGTATTACGGGCCCTTTGTGCTGTGGCTGATGATGATGAAGTATTATGGCTGGGCACCTTGCAGTGGGTGGGAAGCATTGTTGCGGAATGGGCGCCTCCATTCCATTTCAATTCCACTGCGGGGAATTAGGACTTGCCGCAATTCCATTTCTTTCAATTCCTCGGAATGAAAAAACTTAGCCCATTCCCACTCCGGGAATGGCCGGGCAGTTCAATTCCATTCCTGTAATTTCTCAAAGTAGGAAAGGCATCCTGATAGTTTTATCGAGTTAAGAATGAACGCCCCATAAAGCTGATGCCGTCAAATGCATTAAGAACTGCAAAAGTACGCAAAACACGTTACCAAGGTCGAGGGATAGCAGCTTGGCGACATCTCGTGCTGTACAACCACCGTACTAATTCCCATAAGGGCAGTTCTTCCGCTACCTATAGTATTTGCATGGTCAGCATGTTTTAACGAATGACATGATGTTTTAATAATGTTTAAGCTTAAATGTGTTAATGCTAAAATGATGACAGCGTATTTTTACGCTGAAAAAAGTAGTGTTCAAGAAGACTAAGCAGTTTTACCACACGTCTGGAGCGGTCGTGAATATGGAGAAAACTAAGATTTGGTTAATGGGGAACAAAACCCTCTATATCTGCTGGTATTAGTTGGAACAGTGCACCTTTCGGGCACCTTGTGCCTTTGCATCGAATACGGAACACTGGGTCGCAGTGCTTGTCAGCACTGATAGTTGTCAAGCGCGCCTCGCAAGCATAAATGTGGTGAGGAGAACTTTCTGTGTTCGCCTGTGCGCAAGTATGCAGTGTCTTCCTTGTCACAAAGGTTATTTACGTATGTCAGGTACTGAACTGCTCGTGAGATAAAGATCAGGCTGTGCGTAGAGTATTCGCCACTTTCGTGTGGGGGTATCAATGCGAACCAACGCGAAGGGGTAGTTTGTTTCTCCCTTCAGTATCTGCTGGGATAATGCATTTGTTTGTACACTAACTTATGCCTCTGGTTGTAATAGGCCCGTTGCTTATCAATATACCGTGCTTGTAATCAGCGAAGCCATTTTAAAAATACTGCTTTATTGTTAAATTCGAGGCTCTGACTTACTAATGTTTGAAGTCTGAAAAACAGCACGTAGACGAAAACGTGCTCTATTTTCGGAAAAAGACCTAATTCCATTCCCATTCCATTGCGTGCAAAAAGAGCTTAATTCCATTCCCGTTCCATTCCGGAGTCGCGAAAATGTGCAATAATTTCGGAGTCATTTCACTTCTGGAGTGGCAACTCCGCAACACTGGTGGGAAGCATTAAACCACACACTTTGCGCTATTAGCATTGTGTGATGACTGGTTGTTATTTTACTCTTCTGCCACGCTATATTACATATGTTAACACGATTCCTTGCCCGACATGATGCTGTATAGAGTATTTTTGCGAAGGAGTTACAAGCACCAGCGTGGCACTGAGATGAAAGACCCGACTGCCACTCAGAGGACGCGGGTTAAAATCCCATCCTACCCTAGAAATTTGTTTCTCATTCAATTTTTTTTCTTATTTGACGCGTTAGCGGTCACGGACACCGGCCGCGGCGGACAACTATGGCGCCAAAATCTGCTGTTGTCATCTCATAACAGCTTTCGCTGTAACAAACTTCAGCGCCGACAATGCCCTCTCCACTTTGGCATGCGTAACAGGCGCGCAAAAGCCCACTTGCGTTAATATAAACATCTCTGGTTGCCACTGTTTTCGTTTTTCGCACAATTTCAACATACCTTTGCTTTGGAATTCCTGCCTGAGGTACGCGCTAATATTGTAACCTGAGATATGCTCACATTGCACGAGCTCAGTTGTTCCGGATCGCGAAGTTTTTTCGTGGACCGAAAAACGATTGAAAAAATTTCGGTTTCACTCCGGAACGAAATAATATATAAAGTTTCGGTTACGTTTTCGTTGCGGTCAAAAATATCGTTTTTTTCGTTTTTCGTTTTCGGTTTTCGTTCCGTTCCGACACCCTGAATGTAGGTACAGGAAGAAGCCTCGGCAGCAAAGTGAAAGAGGAATGTTGCAATAATGAAGCACAGAGCGTTATGGGGATACAAGATGTTCGAGGTGCTTCGAGGTATGTGGAAAGATGCAATGGTTCCAGGGCTTACATTTTGGAATTCGTAGGTGTGCATGAGGTCATAGGTGCTATCAGGAGTGGATGGGGATCAAATGACTGTAGGACGCCTCGCGTTGGGCGCTCACAGGAAGACGACAAATGAGGCTGTAAAGGGCGATATAGGATGGGCAAATTTTGAGGTGAGGGAAGCTCAGAGCAAAATGAGTTTCGTAGAGAGGCCAAGGAATATGAACGAAAGTAGATGGGCAGAGAAGGTGTTCCTGTATTTGTATAGGAAAAGTGTTGACTCACAGTGGAGAAAAAGAATTAGGAGACTCACCAGCAAGTATACGGTTGGCACTGTAAGCGATATGGCATCAAAGAACGTTAAGCGAAACATCAGAGAGGCGGAGAAGATTTTTTGAATGGCAGCAATGGAAAGAAAACCGGCTCTGTGTAACTACCAAAAGGGCAAAAACGAAATAAGGAGGGAAGCATTTTATGATCATTCAAGGGGGAGCGCTTTACTGTTTGAAGCGAGGTCAGCTTGCCTTAGAATGCGTAATTATAAAGCGGGATTCAGTAATGAAGAAGAAAAATGTACGTGCTGTGGGCAAGCTAAGGAAACGACGGAGCATGTCCTGATTGAATGTGGAGATATTCACCCAGGTGTATGTTCGGGCACGAGCCTACATGAAGCCTTGGGTTTTAGGGACATAATGCAAAGCTGAACACGTCCGCAATTGAAATAAGTAAGAGACGGTTAGAGTATTGGTGGCAGAAAGGTAGAGAGAAAGGAAAAAAAAACACATGGTTGATCCCTCCGTCATATGAATCGGTATAACACGAAAGTGAAACGTGTCTTCACAGAAGTAGTGCTTATTGTGTAGTGATATATGAGAGCTTGTACAATGTCTATTCGTGTTTGGCAGCTATAACACCGTTTGACGTGGATGCACCCATGTTGACGCCTAGTGGCATATCTCCACTGCGACGACTAACGACCATGATCATGATTAAACAGTTGTGGTAGCTGAAGTTGTGAACATATATTTGGACACAGCGAATCGTGAATCCCGCGTCAAGATGACATCAACAAGCTCATAATCAACACTGGTACCCGATATGCGTAATCGACGCCTATGCTCATGCGTACACTACCACACTGCGCTTAAGCAACTCGGGAGGCAGAGGTTCGTAGCTTGAGCCGCAAATTCGTGCGTCCCGCTGGCCTCTGTCTCGCTTCACCAAGGCACGTCATTCACCCGTCGAAATTGTGCCCTTTCTGCAACGCGTATTGCAGCAGCTTTGTCGCTTTGTTAATCTGTGCTCTCGCAATCGAAGCAGTCGGCGGTGGAGAAATCCCGTTCGTGCATGTGGATCCCGTAGGTGCATGTGTTGGTGCATGTGTTGGTGCATGTGGAAGTACTCCGATGAGCCGGCGCACGCTAAGACGAAGCTAAAGGCAACTGACGTAACTGCGTCTAGGGTGTCTCGGCGACGCCAGCGCGGCCAGTGTCCTCCGTTGGTATCGAGACGCTTTAACCATGACCTTTGATATCGCGCGCAATCTCAGAGTAAGCGCTAGTAAGTGTCGATCGTTACGCATTACTTTTCACCTCTCAGAGACGTCGGCACCGCGCCGCTCCGCCCCGCCACCTACACCGCCAAGAGAGAGCACCGTGCGAGAGAGAATGTGTGAAAGATATAATGCGCGTTCGTGAAGTGTCCAGCCATGGTAGCCATGGTAGCTTAGTTGGTTGAGCGTCGCGGCCGCAAGGTCGTGAGTTCGATTCCCAGCGGCAGATCTTTGTCTTGTTTTTCTTTCTCACTCGTTAGCGTCGATTTTATCAACGTCATATCCGTAACGGATGTTTGGTGGACGCCGGCATAAAACACTTTCATGTTAAAATTAATAGTGGGAAAAATAAGTACATTCTGCCATATACAAGGGGCAGAGAGCTGGGCTGTGAATTTATGTTATTTTATATATAGTAAGATCGATTTAATCGAAGTAGACAAGGCAATAGCCCAACTTGTTGAGCCTGGTGGCGCACAAGTCACCGCCCCGTTATAAAGCGGACGTTCATAGCATCCATCCATCCATCCGTCCATCCAGTCGGCTGGGAGCGCAAGTGCGAGGAGAAAGCATGTACGAAAGCGTGAAGAGGAGCGGAGAGAGAGAGATCAAAGGAATGAACTAGATGCCCGCGCTGCACGATTTGTCCCGTGTGAATGCGTTGAACGGCGGCGGAGTCGGCGCTTCTGTCTTACCTTACTCCGTGGTTCTAACAAAAGAAACGAGCTCTCGATCAATCCCCCATTTTTCGTTCTTAATAGCCAGGGTCTCGTTCCGGCAGACTTGATGGCTTAGGTAATATACGAGGGTTTATTGATCAGCCTCCAGCTCGTGATAAGATCTCGCGCTACGTGACGTCAGCTGGCAACAAAAGAGTGTTCCGCACTCGCCGTCATGGCTGCGAGCGGCGCTGGCTAACACTCCCACAAGGCAATAGCCCAACTTGTTGAGCCTGGGTAAGCGTTACACTTGTTAAGCGGTTTATTGGACGGCACTCGGCGACAATGCACTATGGCGACAGTCAAGGCAAAAGCACGGGCTCCGAGCGCGAGCGGCGTTTAGAAGAGGACGACCCACTAGGAGCCGCTGGAGAGCGCAACCGTGAAGCAGTACCAATTGCTTCGCCACAATTACCCCGGGTACGAAAAGGGAGCCGTCCGGCGACCTAACAGCTCGTTAGTATGAGTGGGTCATAGTAGGCCTTGAGGCGCTCCACGTTGACTATGTCACGCCCTCGACGGCGCATGTCCGAAGCTGGTTCGATGGGTTCGATCAGGTAGTTGACCGGGGATGTGCGCTCGACGACCCGGTAGGGGCCTTCGTATTTCGGCAGTAGTTTTGAAGAGAGGCCGGTTGCAGTGGTAGGGACCGAGAGCCATACGAGCGCTCCGGGGAGGAACGTGGACTCAGAAGTGGTGGTGCCACCGCGAAGGCTCTTCTGCCGCTCTTGTTCGTGCGTCGTAAAGGCCTTTGCAAGCTCGCGACACTCTTCAGCAAGTCTGGCTGTGTCAGAAATAGGCGCACAATCAGATGGATCCAGCTTGTAGGGTAGTATCGTGTCAATGGTGTGCAACGGGTGCCTTCCCTACAACAGGAAGAAGGGTGAAAAACCAGTAGTGCTCTGAGGGGCGGTATTATAGGCGTAGGTGACGAAGGGCAGAATGGCCTCCCAATTTGTGTGATCGGCGGCGACGTATGTACATTGAGAGCATGTCGCCGAGCGTGCGGTTGAAGCGTTCGGTTAGGCCATTCGTCTGCGGGCGGTAAGCAGTAGTTTTACGATGAACAGCATGGCACTCTTTGAGAATGGTTTCGACGACTTCCGACAAGAAGACACGGCCTCGATCGCTGAGAAGCTCCTGGGGTGGACCGTGACGCAGCATGAATCAGTGTAGCAGGAAGGAGGCAACATCGCGCGCTGTAGCCGCTGGAAGGGCAGCGGTTTCGGCGTATCGCGTTAGATGGTCAACGGCGACGATGGCCCAACGGTTACCATGCATGCAGCCGACGTCAGAGGAAGTGGTCCATACAAATCGACGCCCACACGCCCAAACGGACGGTTAGGGCAAGGTAATGGCTGTAGACCGACTGGTGACACGTGCGTTGAAGGTTTTCGGCGTTGCCAATCGAGGCAGGAGCGGACGAACTTCTGCACGTAGCGGTACATCCCTCGCCAGAAGTATCGTTGTCGAATGCGGTGGTAAGTTTTGGATACCACAGAGTGCGCGCATTGCGGATCAGAGTGAAAGGACTCGCATATTTCAGCACGCAGACTTCGGGGTATCACAAGTAGCCACTGGCGGCCGTCGGCGTTGTAATTGCGTCGGTGCAGTAGGTCGTCACGAATGGCGAAATGGTGGGCTTGACGACGCAACGCACGAGTGGTTGGTGTTGTCGACGGATCAGTGAGCAAGTCTATTAGCGAAGCGATCCATTTATCCTTGCGCTGCTCGGTAGCGATGGTGTGACCATCGATAGAAGAAACAGCAGTGTGAGACACTGAGCAGGAGGCGTTGTCGTCAGGCAAGGGGGAGCGCGAGAGGGCGTCGGCGTCAGCATGCTGACGTCCGTTGCGGTACAGCACGCGGATGTCGTAGTCTTGCAGGCGAAGTGCCCAACGGGTTAGACGGCCCGAGGGATCCTTCAATGACGACAGCCAGCATAGTGCGTGGTGATCGGTGACGACATCAAATGGGCGACCATACAAATAAGGTCGGAATTTTGTAAGGGCCCAGATGATCACCAGGCACTCTTTTTCCGTGACAGTGTAATTGGTCTCGGCTCTAGTAAGCGTACGACTTGCGTAGGCGACGACATATTCGGGGAACCCTGGTTTGCGTTGCGCAAGAACGGCACCGAGGCCTACACCGCTGGTGTCCGTGTGTACCTCCGTTGGGGCCGTAGGGTCGTAGTGGCGTAGTATAGGAGGAGACGTCAACTAACGACGGAGCTTTGCGAACGCGTCGTCGCATTCGGACGACCACGAATGTAGGGGCCCGTTACTTCCAAGGAGCTTCGTCAGCGGCGATATGATGGTGGCAAAGTTGCGTATGAAACGTCGAAAATAGGAGCACAGTCCCACGAAACTGCGCAGTTCTTTGACGGACGTAGGTTTGGGAAATTCGGCCACGGCCCGAAGCTTGGCCGGATCGGGAAGGATTCCGTCCTTGGACACAACGTATCCTAGGATTGTCAGCTGCCGTGCTGCAAATCGGCACTTCTTCAGGTTCAGTTGGAGGCCGGCGTTGGTCAAACGCGTCAAAACATGCCGCAGACGTTGAAGATGCGTGGAGAAGTCCGGAGCGAAAACGACGACGTCGTCCAGGTAACACAAGCACGTGTGCCATTTCAAGTTGCGCAGAACGGTGTCCATCATGCGCTCGAAGGTCGCGGGCGCATTGCACAGACCAAACGGCATGACGTTGAACTCGTACAAGCCGTCGGGCGTGACAAAGGCTGTCTTCGGTCGAGCGTCATCAGCCATGGGTACTTGCCAGTACCCCGAGCGCAAATCGAGAGATGAAAAGTATTCTGCTCCTTGGAGGCTGTCAATCGCGTCGTCGATTCGCGGCAGTGGATAAACATCCTTCCGAGTGATCTTGCTGAGCCTTCGGTAGTCCACACAGAAGCGCACAGAACCGTCCTTCTTGGCAACGAGAACAACAGGAGACGCCCACGGGCTGTCCGAGGGTCGAATAACGTCGCGTCGAAGCATATCGTCCACTTGCTCATTAATTACCCGACGTTCTGTGGGAGACACGCGATATGGACGTTGCCGCAGTGGTGGTTGGGCGCCAGTGTCGATGCGATGCGTAACAGCGGACGTACGGCCGAGAGAAGTTTGCCCGACATCGAAAGAAGAACGAAATTCTTCCAAAAGGCACAGAAGCTGGGAACGCTGGACCGACGTAAGGTTGTCAGCAATAGAGGGACCAAATACATCCGCGGGTGAGGAATCAGACGTGGAAACGGCACTGATGGTACGGGAACAGGTGCAGTGCGAGTCATCGGGTGCGTCCAGAACTTGTGCGTCTTCGAGGGGCTCCACTCTGCCGAGACATTCCCCTCGCACCAACGTAACAATGTGCGGGGATGGGTTGGTAACAAAAATAGCGGTGCTACCCTGAGTGACTTGCACGGTCGCGAAAGGTACCAGCAACCCTTTCCTAGTGCAAACGCGGTCAGATGGCGAAAGGAGTGCTATTGTGTCGCAGAGACCGGCGCAGTAAACCGGCACAGCCGTCGACGAGTTTGGAGGAACTTTGGTATCGTCTTTGACGAGGGTCTTGGTGAATGCCGATGGACTGTCTGCCGGCGTCAAATGTGAGAACGGTGAGAGTTCGAGGGCGGCTGGTGCGCAGTGAATTATGGCGTCGTGGCGGGAGAGAAAATCCCATCCCAGGATGACGTCGTGGGAGCATGCAGCAATTATGATGAACTCGACGTCGTACAGAACGTCCTGAATGACGACGCGAGAAGTGCATACTGCTGTAGGCCTAATACTCTGGGAGCTGGCGGTACGGAGGGACATCCCAGAAAGTGGCGTCGTCACTTTTCGAAGTAAGCGGCTAAGCTTTGCGTCCATAACGGATACGGCGGCTCCAGTGTCGACAAGGGCAGATGCGCGAACACCGTCCACAAACACGTCTATGACATTCGATGGACTTCGCTGAGGGCTTTTACAGTTCGATAGCGTCGCAGCCCTTGCCTCGTGGACTGCGACGACTAGTTTTCCTGCTCTCGTGCGATAGAACGTGGCCGCATTGGTGACAGTGAGCGACGGCGTGGAGACGGAGAGCGGCGAGTGGATGGAGCTGGGCGTGACGTCGGCGACATAGGCGGGTCGTAGAATGCACGGCTGGACTGGCTGGTGGTGGTTGACGCGACTCGAGGCGGCTGCACGCGATGGCAGTAACGGGCCACGTGGCCGGCATAACCGCATGCAAAGCAGATGGGCCGATTGTCGGGTGTGCGCCATTGGTTCGCCGGGGCAGGTCCCGCCCACGTCGCAGGATGCGATGGACGGGGCGGCTGCTGAAATGACTGCAAGGTGGGTTGCAGTCGGGGCCTAGGGATGACGGCAGCATACGTAGCCGGCACGCCCGCTTCGAAGGACGGAGGTCTAGCGGCGGCTTCGGCGTAACTCAACGGTGCAGCCGCAGGGATTGCCTGGTGCGTCCTGGCGACAACCTGAGCGTAACTCTGTGGCGCAGGAGCCGGAGGTTGCTGGTGGTACTCAGGCATCACCTCCGCGATTTCCTGCTCAATCGCTCGGCGGATGGGAGGAAGAAGGGTCGTCGACGACTGTTGAACGTGCGGCGGGTGGGCGAAGGCCAGGAGAGAGAACTGGCGTGCGATTTCCTCGCGCACGAATGCCTTCATTTCTGCCAGCAGCGTAGCCTGGTCAGGTATGGCCGCCAAGCCAGCAAGCTCTTCGTCGCGTGATGGAGAGCGACGGGTCATCGAACGTTGCCGGCGGAGCTCCTCGTAGCTCTGGCACAGTGTTATGACCTCGGCCACGGTGGAAGGGTTTTTAGCGAGCAACATGGTGAAGGCATCGTCGTCAATACCCTTCATAATGTTCCGGATCTTGTCAGACTCGGACATGGTGCCGTTGGCTTTCTTACACAAGTCCAGGACGTCTTCGATATAACTGGTGAAAGATTCACCGGCCTGCTGAGCTCGTTCGCGTAAGCGCTGTTCTGCTTGCAGCTTACGAACTGCAGGGCGGCCAATATCGTTGATGATGGCGGTCTTGAAATCCGACCAAGTAGCAAAATCGGACGCGTGGTTGTTGTACCACAAGCTTGCTACTCCCGCGAGGTAGAAGACCAAGTTGCTCAACTTGCCTGCTTCGTCCCATTTGTTGGGTACGCTCACGCGCTCGTAAATTGCGAGCCAGTCCTCCACGTCGGTGCCATCGGCGCCAGTGAAGATAGGTGGATCGCGGATGCGTGGGACAACGGGACATGTGGTCGGTGTGGGAGGCGGCGTTTGCTGAGCGGCGTCTTGAGGCATGGTAGATGGCAGAGTACGGGAACGAAGCTCCAGGGGCATTGAATGGGAGCACAGCACTCTCCACCAATTTGTTAAGCGGTTTATTGGACGGCACTCGGCGACAATGCACTATGGCGACAGTCAAGGCAAAAGCACGGGCTCCGAGCGCGAGCGGCGTTTAGAAGAGGACGACCCACTAGGAGCCGCTGGAGAGCGCAACCGTGAAGCAGTACCAATTGCTTCGCCACACACTCATTACAACGTGGTCCTCGTATGCAGCACTCTCCTAGGGCAACTGAGAGAAGCTCTATCCACTTTATTGGGTGCAAAACAAGTACCCAATAAAGTGGATAGGAAAGCGACCTCCGGCCGCTGTAGCAGAATTGGTAGAGCATCGGGCGCGTTATCCGAATGTTGTAGCTTCGTTCCCTACGTGCTTCAAGTTTAATTTTATCCACTTTAATTCCTTTCCATTAACGTAATAATTACTATACTACAGTTAAACACATACTAGTAATGTCCCCAATACCTTCCTTAGCTTCATTGATTGTTTCATCATGTAGTTATATCAACAGTGATGCCATCAATGGAGTATCGACATCAATTCATCATTCACAATAACAGCCGGCTATTTCCTCGTTTCATGCAGTCAAAACAGATTTCAGCGTAATTTCATTAGCATAAAGATCGCTGCATTAATCTGCCTGTCTTTGATGGCGATGATTCACCGCAAATGTTGGGATCGTTTCTCATGGCTCTCCTTTCTTAACTGATTGCTCGGATGTTTGACATGAAACACCTGTTTGTCATTATGCGTACACTGTTGGCGTACCGTGACAAGCCATAAACCTAATGTGTTTGCTTGCCTTAAGCGATGTATCGCGCTATAGGGCTTTTTAGACTACATTCGGCATGCGCTATCCTTTAGTGGATTCTGTTTTTGGTCACAGCGTAGGGGAAAAAAGAAACAAGGCCATTTTCTGGCGCCGTCAAATGCGAATTCATATTTTCAGACTGGATGCAATTTGCGTGCATTCTTCGACCAAGTTGTGTTTGAACATGACAAAAACAAGAGCCGCCGACATTAAATTTCTAATGCCTCCTGGCACCGAACATCACGACAAATGTTTGGTAGGGACCCCCCGTTCCGCCTTAGCCACCTGGGCACTCATTCACAAAAAAGTCGTGCGCTAGAGTTGCACATAGGAGAAAATTTCAGCCAATCCTGTTGCTGCACATATTAGCAAAGGTGGCCGACCAATGGCAAAGAGCACTTACGAAAGATAAGCTTTGTGAATCCGGCCCCTGTTCACTTCGCGACGGGCAACACTCGCCCGAACTGGGGACAGCCCCATTTTACGGCTCCATGATTCTCCGAATAATCGTACGCGCTATAGAATACTCAGCGCAAGGTTTGTCAGTGCGTCTCCTTTTCATTTTCATTATTTTTTCATTTCCTATAATCTAGCAGTTTCGCAACCCTTCATTGGTACCTAACTCGAGCGCAGGATTTTCAAGGTATAGGGTCAACGTGACGCAACAGTATTCACTCCCAATCATGTAGCTGTGCGCTACATTTTACGGCAATTTCTTGTTTTTTGTGTGTTTTTAATTTGCAGCCGGAGGACATCATTCTGCTTCACTTAGAGACCACTTCCGTTTGCTTTTCGATCCCGTTTGATGTTGGTGACTTGGCGCACACACGTCGACTTCCATAAACGCTAGGGCTAATATTTTTGCGCGGTTGAAAGCGCAGCCGCTTTCATAAAAATATAATAATAATACCGGCACTTGACATGTCATTGACACGTCTTCATTCTTTTATTAATAAAAGGGATCATAAACAATGTCATAAATGACCTAACTTTGTTAAGATTGACGCGCAAGTTCGAAGAATCAGCCAGTTGTCAGTATATGGGTGAACGTGCAGATGATTGTACCTATTGCTATGGCGGTGGTCTGGCTTTTCGCGATTGAGTTGCTAGAGGTTATGATTTTGGCGGGGAACAAGGCACGTCGCATAAACCTGCATTATCCTTACTGACACGCGCACAGGGTGCGGAACCCTTCGCCACCAAGTGTTAAGGAAGGTACGGGATAACAACGAGGCGACCGGTGAACAGCTATGTGCTAGGGCGGACGCGTTTTCGCGCCAATCCGAGCGCGCTAAAGACTCGCATGCTTAGAAAATTGCCGCACACTTGTCTTGTCGCGTCGCTTATCCTAGCCACCTGCGTCCGATCGAACAAGAGGCACGCGCAACGTGCATAGCGAAGGCGGAGGTGCCGCACCGAACTACGCTGCTGAGGAAAGCGTCCACTGCGAGCAGTCGCTAAGGAGCGGAGTCGCGTTACACTCATTACAGCGTGGTCCTCGTATGCGGCACTCTCCTAGGGCAATTGAGAGAAGCTCTAAGCGCCGCATTGTACGAGCATGCCTATAGTATCAAGAACCGCTTCTTAACGCCAACTGACGCAATCCTTGGGAACGGCTCAGGAGAGTCACAGGCGGATTAATGCTTGATGAAGCGGCCCACTGGGACGAAGGCGGCATTTTTTTCCCGCCTTCGGTATGAAGGTTTTAGCCTCCAACTGGTTTTTCTATCGGCTTGAAAAGAGCTTGAGGACACACTCGCGGAACGTGGAGGAGTCGCGGAAGGTATGGCCGCTAACTTGGCCGCATGCGACAGGCAACGAACTTTCGTTCCGGCTGCCTTTCCTAACGTTTTCTTTTTACAAGACTGCCCCACGGACGGTGTAAATGTGTCCACATGAATGGCTCGTCTAGTCATTGATGATTATGTGTCCACATGAATGGCTCGTCTAGTCATCGATGATTATCTAGCGCACCTCCATAGATACACATAATTTGGTACACACCCAAAAACGCTATACTCGCGTACTCACCGCTGAATTTCGATAAATTCTATCGTGGCCCGCGATTCGCATGTTTTTCTACCTTGTTCTGTGTGCACGTCACCTTCACTGCACTGTTTAAGGTGGTGTGCGGCTTTTGTGTCGGTTCTTCTGTAAGAAACGAGGCAGGGAGAAAAACGCGTGCAAAAAGAAATTCTGGCAAAAGCTTGCTACTTTACACAAAGGGGAAAAACACGATTTCAATAGAGAGAGGGAGGAACATCAGTAGCGACACGCGAATCAGCTCGCGAAATTCCGCATCGGATCGGTGCAACTCGCAATCAGAGTCCCCCCTCCACAAGGTGATGACTGCACAAGGTCATCTAGTCATTTGGGGGGAGGGGGGCTATTTTTTGCCGAATGCATGTCAGTGAGCCCTTGGTAGAGCTACTGTATGTACCTGTACATAGGCGTACGCACGGGGGGGCAGGGGGGGGGGGGCGGCCGCCCCCCCCCCCTAGTAACCTAAGAGGGGGTGGGGCAAAGTCTGCCCCATATATTGACTTAGTAGGCCGATGTACCTGTATGTTTTCCAGAGAATGTCCGCCTTGAACTAGTGAAGCGGCCACCTCCCTTCCCAGAGGTAGAAATAAAGACCTCCTCCCTCGGCCAAAGCAACTAATACTTGCTTCGCCTACAGTCTCAGAAACATGGGCCGCCGAGTACTTCCTACTTTCTCTTTTATTGTACAGTATTTCATTCGTCTCAAGTGAACCGGTGCCCACCATATTGTTGAAAGGCTCGGTACCTGTGTCACGCTTAACGCAAGGTTCAATTATTAATTGTGTAGCAGGTAAGTTTTCTTTCCGTTCAAAGAAAGTGCACTAAGCATCGCGTCGGGAATTGGCATTCATGCGCCTCACTTGTTTCAAATTATCTATGACGTTGGCGATATCAAGTACTAATCCTACGATGACTTCTCCTAAGTCAGCGGGAGTAAGTCAGCAGGAGCGCCAATGGAACCTTCTTTCTTGGGCAATAGTCACGACTGTGCAGGGATGCAAGAGCAAGAGAAACACACCTGCGCCAGTGCTGACAAACTTTTCTCTTGAACACATTAACACCAGCTATAGAAACCGCCTTGATATTTACACTGAACGCCCTGCGATAGATAGATAATCTGCTTTAGATTCGTGGATACCGTAGGCGAACGTCACCATCTCTGATACTCCGAGTCACTGTACTGCCGTCACATCTACTGAGCTGGTTGCACTGCGGAGAACACTTCTGTATATTAAAGATCAGAGACCCGGTTCTTAGGTGATATTCACCGACCCACGAGCAGCATTGCAATCCCTGAAGTAGACGCTCACACAACAGCAACTGGTCCTGGGCATCAAGCGCTTAGATAGTAATAATGCTCGTGAACTTCACCACAACGTTATACTGCAGTGGTTACCAGCTCACTGCTGTATACAAGGAAATCTTCGTTCTGAATCTGCTGCAAAAGCAGCACATGAAACTGTACACTAGACAATTGACATTCTTTTCTCGATAAAAGATGCGGCGACTCTGGTGTTTGCTTTTGCTTGGAATCTGCAACGACCTTTGTGGTGGGATGCAAGTTGCCAGTACGGCCCGCTTGACATGACATTTGTGTTGGCACATAAGACGAAAAATCATTTGTGATGTGCGCTTCGAATACAGCGAATTGACATAAAACATCTAGATATTATAACAATGTTTACTAATGAAAGACATCATGATACACCTTCACCTCTCTGTTCAAGCAAAGTCACTTCTACGATAACAATCAAGAGAAGACGCTTATGTTGAGCACTTACGTGGATATGAAGCCTTCAGCAACTAGCCATGGTGTTTGAACGAAAATTCGGATGTTCGTGTTCGTAGCATGCCGTTCGCAAATACGAACCGAGTTGAAGAGCGATTACGTGTATCATCTAAATTTGTGCTTCTCGAGGACACAGCGGATTGACATGAGCAGTGCGATTCGATTCCACCATCATCGCCCATGTTCGCCTGCATCGTTTTAGGTTGAGTGTTTGCGATTCTTTTCTGAGAACAAGTTTGCCCCGCCCAGAGTTCCATGCTTTGGGTGATAATAATTTAGCCGCACTTTCACTATTACATAACATCTAGTTGAGACACATTGTGTCGATAAGTGTACTTCTAGTTTAATAAGCGCTCACTCGAATAATTGTATACATACAATTCCAATAATAACGACAACAAGCTACCTTTACAAAAACCGTTATTTAAACTATCGCTTCCTTATATGTAAACCCAAAGATGTTTCAGGTTTCGTTGTCACTGTCTCGTTCAGTCGAAAAATCCCGCATTGCGTTTACGGATGAAATATTCTGCCGTTATTGACGTCACTTCGTACAAACCTAATAGGCCTTACTATCGCGTTTTGCCTTTCACTGTGCTGTTTATTGCCTTCTTTCTTCTACAGCAAAAGAAAGAAGGAAACATCCGAATTACCGACTTGACCATTATAGCCTTGCGCACTCTTGATCTTAAGATGTTTTTTGGTTCATATTTTCTATACAAATGAAATCTTATTCGAATAAATATGAGCCCATGTTTCGTGATCTTTCTTTTTCTTTCTTGCGGTTTCTTATTGTCCTTGGCTTATAAACTGTCAGATCAACAAGCAAGAAATCTCTGTTGTATGCGAGGCGAACCTCTGAAGTCTCATATAATGATTATTAACAAATTTAGAAGAAACGATACACCACAACAACGTCATTGTCATTTAAGCAAACTGAATGGTCCTCGAACATCAATTCAACATTACGTGTCACGAAGGAGTAGGATAGACAGGTACTGCGCAAACCATTCGTTGCGGCTGGCTGCGCATCTGGAACGTCGCTTTGCTCCCTCGTTGCGCACATGCTCCCCCCTCCCCTTTCGCTCCAGGCCGACGTGTATCTTTCGGAGTGTCATATGCCGGATGTCGTGGAAATTATTCAGTGTTTTCTTCAATGTGCTCGTGCTCAAAAGTTGCGCAGGCCGGCTCTGGTTTGCCCGGAATCGACGTGGTGACGCGCTTCTACTTGACACCCTAGTTCTCTCTGCCTTAGTTTCACAGCCGCAATAAACACAAAATCCTGCGCGTAAAAATCCAAATAGAAACGGCTAAACACGTGTTTATTTTTTCGGTCAGCATTCAACGCATACATGTACTTCAGAAAGTAGACGTAAGATAAAACGGCACAAAACAACACAGCAGACGTTCCCGTTTTCAACTTCACTTCGGAACGTCTGAACGGAACTGTCGCTTTCCTTGGCGCTGTGAAGTCTTCTTTTTGCGGGAATTTTTCTTTCATTATTTTCTCTATATGCTTTGAGCATGGAAGTAGCAGCGAAAGTTGCGAAATTTGGGGAACGTATATAGCTGAAAACAGTCGTAGTGAAAAAAACGCCAGGCCTGCGCGAACACGCAGCGCAGTCACAGAGTTGGAGCGGCCTTCATACAGCCCGTTGTAGGAACCCTCAGTATCGTAAGCTTGCGCGAAAGAGTACTCCTTGTTAATATTTTCGTGAGAAGACGCTGCACAACACAAACGATGAAGTGTTTAGCGCCTGGTACAAATCTGGATCCGGCGATTCTGCTGCCACAGGGCGGCGTGGTAAGTGTTACAAATAAATATGAATTGTGCTTGACGTCCAGAAGCTAAAAACTTGCTGATGTTGACAGCACTGAGTTCTGAAAATTTTTCATCGGTCCAGGCTTTTTTATGTGCCCGCAAAGCATGACGGTAGACTGGCAGTTTTCTTTGGTAAGTCCGCACTGCAAGAAGATGCTCGCGGCCGAGAATGGGACCTGCGGCTTTATAGTTAGCTACAGAACGTGATAGCCAGGGATCTGCTGCAACAACTAGATACTTAAAAACATGTTGCAAATACATAAAAAGCAAGGAGCAACCCAAGAACGTCTCAACATTCGTTTAACTGCCCCAGTGGTAGACAGGCGTACAATAATGCCAGTGACTGGGCTTTTACCATAATAAACGCAACTTAAAAGTTTTTCTGTAAAAAATATTTTCAGAAGACAGTTTTCTTTACTATGGTTGTTGGAAAGACCGCAAATATTCACCCGCTTTATCTTTTTTTTAAATAGGTTTGAGATATTCACTAGAACAAAAAAAAAAAATACACAGGCCGCACTGCGGTCAATTAAGCGCAATCGTATTATTTCAAATACCTTAAGGAAATAATGCTGTATTAAGCTCATCTGGCATACTCAAGCATATAGGCTTGAAATACAGCTGTCACATCGTCATTATAACCCTATGTATATACTGAGGTTACAACAGTCTATAAGCGTATGGGCAGCGAACAGGTCCTTTATTAACATGAAAGTACTTATGCCGGGGTCCAAATGAGAAACCAACAAGCCCACGTTGCAACCCTCATCCACCAAGACTTCACTGACGTATTTCCGTCACGGAAATGACGTTAGTAAAATGCACACGATCAGATGGCAAAGAAAAGAATAGAAGAAAACGTTCCGTTGACTGAAGTGGAACCCACAGCCTCTCGGTCCGCGACAATAGCTGCCGGGCGCTCTATCCACTGTGCTACCGTTACACATGCAGGAGGCTTTACAAATGCGCCTTTTATCTCTCACACTTTCCTCTCACAGTGCTCTGGGTTGGCGGAGAGGTGCCGCCGCCTGGGAGCGGTAAAGTGAAATACGTAATGCACCACGACGCTAACGAGCGCCGACTGGGAGCGCTTCGGTAGTCTCAACCATAGAGTTTGCTAAAATTAACTAGAGGGGACTCTGGCGCTGCGATCGTTCAGCTACCATGGGAATGATGGGTAGTACACAAATTTGCCTAGTATTCGTGCTTGCGGATTCAAACGTACTTGTGGCTTTGTTTATTGCTGTGTTTTGGCGTTCGTTTCCTGATAAAAGAATAGACCGTTGTGAACTTCGTGACCAAGTTTGATTTCGTGAGCCTAAGAAAGTTAAAGTGGCGAAGTGAAACTGCTGACTTGTGCTGAACTTCTTGCGACAAAGCGGATGCAGGCGACGCGCAGCCAAACGGAGCCGAAAGAACGAGGTTTAGACAAATTTGTGTACTACCCATCATTCCCATGCTGGCTGAAGCGTCATGCGTTGCAGCTCCCATAGACACTAGCGCCAGAGTTCCCTCTAGTAAGTATTGTAGGAAACTCTATGGTCTCAACAGCAGCGGAGGCTTTCGACGTAAGGGCAGCGTCAGCCAGCGGTGGCGGACGACGCCATCACGTTACGTTGACGCAAAAACCGAGTCGCCTCGACGCATTCGCACTTGCGCGCGCCCGGCGTCCCTTCGTCGCGAAGAGACACAGCCGCGGTGAAGTCTGGCAGCATGTCGCATCTCGCGCCGGCTACAGCAGCGGCGCTTTGACGGACGCCGGACGCCGGACGCCGGACGCGTCGGTCGCGTCTCGTGTCGGACTAAAGAGACACGCGTTCGCTAGTGTAGCATCGCTGTGCCGAGCGTGCGTACGCGTCGATGTGATGTCAAACTATAAAGGGCCCTTAATATTGTTGTAAACTCTGTGTTCGGTGAAATGCTGCGTGCGCGGTGATTCGATTCGGCGATGACGCAGTTACGAGATTTCCTTTCGCGTCAGCGTGTGACGTCTCCTCGACAGCGTAGGACAACGGCGGAACAACGGTGTTGCTCCTCCGCCTAATGCTTCGAGTGCGGTGACACCGACTAATAAAACGGCTGCAATAAGCGCCGCAGAAAGGCAACGACGTCTACGGGTCAATGACGTATAAATGGGTGCTTTGGTGCTGCGAGAGACACGCCAGCGGGAATCGGAACGCCTTCGCGCGTTCACGGCTCAAGCTACGATCTCTGCCTCTCGCGTTCCTGAAGCGCTGTGTGGTTCATGCATGAGCACAGGCCTAGGTTACCTTATTACTGTGGAGCGCACACCTTGCCATTTCTCTCTTCAAATGACGACGCGTTGAAAGAGTGCATATCGAGTGCCAGAGTTTTATTATGTGGACGTTGACGCCAACTTTGCGCGGGATTCGCCATATGATGTGTTGAGGTGTATCTTAACTACTACAGCTACCACAAAGGTTTAATCATGATCATGGACGCTTGTCGTTGGGGTGGAGATGTGCCACCAGGCGTCAACTTGGGGATTCACATCAAACGGTGCTATAGTTGCCAAACATCAATAGACATTGTGCAAGCTCTCGTGTATCAATGTATCTACTTCTGTGAGGACGCGTTTCACTTTCGTGTTATACTGATTTCTATGACGGAGGGATCAGCCATGTTTTTTTGGTTCCCTCTCCTATTATTCACCCCGCCTTCCCTTTATTGACTTCTTTGTGTTTATTTATTCATCCTCTAGTGATAATCCAAATCGCTTTATTGTCCATATTGTCTCCTGTAAAGCGTGCACCACCACTACAACGCTAACGTTCAGGTGAAGCCACACTTTCGTTTCAGTTGCTGTGCGCAGTGGGACAAAGAAGCGCATGAACAGAAGAAGACTACTGAACCTTCTAGGACACTGTAATCCGTACGAGAATAGCGAAAGCGGGACTGAATGAGACAAGAAAAACGTTGGATTTTGTGTAAGCGTCTACTATATCTACGCGTAGCTTGTTAAACGGAATGTATGATCGAATGACGACAAATTTTGTTACCGAAAACCTGAAGTATCTGCCATGCCACATAACCTGAGAGCGGCGAAATTGCAGGCTTTGGCTTTCGTCCAAATTTTGAAAACTTCCCGTAATAATTATATGATTAACCTAATCGGTCACATTCTAGTTGTTATTGCGATAGCAATTATATGGACAGTCTCGGCTGAATTTTTGTCGTCGCGTCGCCGTCATGGACCGTATATGTATAAGTATGCATATATATGTAAAAGCCCCAAAGAAAAATAATTCAGAAAAATGCTTCCGAAGCGCGGAATCGAACCAGGGACCTCTTGCTCCGCAGCGAGTGGCGCTAACCGCTACGCCACGAAACGCAGATCCTCCACATAGCTAACGGCGAGCGTTATATACACACCCTTTACCGCTGGACGGACTCAGAGACGGCCGGCGCTTATAAGCGTTTCTTCAATACCAGCGAGATGGCGCTAGGAGCACGACGGGCGCATTTAAAAGTCGTCGGCGAGCTCGCTCGCTTCTTATATTTGCGCAGGGAGAACCTTGATCTTCCGCTGTCTGCTCGCGCGGTTTTCTGATGCTGAGGGGAAGAGGGTTGTTTCAAGCTTTCACCGTGGTGTCCGCGCTCATGTTACGGAGCGTACGAAAGTCACTCGAGCTCAAGGGACGCCGCTAAACGAACAAACAGACGATGAGCGCGAACTATCAAGTGTCACAGCTCGACACTTGAAGCACGCTAGTTTCCTTCGCTGCTCCGGCCGCCTTTGCAACAGGAGCGCTGTTCAAACTGAGAGCATCCATTGGCGAGCCTCACTTCGTATAGCATTAGTTTCTTGCTGTCGCATTCATTGCTTCGCCCTTGCGGCGAAACTGTGACTTTTTTTACGTCAGGCACTTTTATAGAGATGAATTTGTCGAATACGATGAACTTACATTGATGTCAAAGGTGTAGCTCTAACGCTAGCATGAACGTTAAAAAATGTCAGCTACAGCACAACAGCAGCACATTCGCACACGTTCATTAAAATTCGGCTGTGTAATCCTATATCGCTTCATTGGCCCCCCGAATGTGTTGACGACGAAACACCCCCTAGAATCAGGGGGAAAACTGCGTCATCGGCCTCAGCCACATGTTTGAGTGCGCGTTTCTTTGCCTTCCAGCGTCATTGTTTGAGTCAGCTCTTTTCATCTCTGAGATAAGAGGAGCCTTTGGCGAGGTCACCGCCTGTTCTCTGTCGCATCGGACCCTCAGCTCTGAAATAGCCTTCGCCGCCGGGCATTTCTTAAGCAAGGGCGACACTTTGTGGCGTGCTACTTTGCGGCCACCAGAACTCGTCACTTAGCCTTCCCAACTCGGTCGTCTTCGTAACTCGATTGGATCGCTCTTCAGAGGGGTCCACGCAGGTTGGCATCTAGATTCGAGCCGCAGCTTTTTCGACCTCGCCATGGTATCGTTGAGGAGCGGCTTAGGAGCGTCCAAGAACACCGGTATCAATTCGTAATTAGGTGCGCCCGTATCGTGCCGAGGGCGGCCTCTCAAACTTTGGTCGCGGCGTGGGCTTCTTGTCTGCAGCCGTAGAAGATTAAGAGCTGCGCCATTTGATACAATTCTGTTCAGAAAGCAAATAGCCAAAGTATCCGTCGAGGTTTTATCGACTCAACATACATATGATGATCACTAACTAGTTAAAAACAGTGACTCGCCGTCACTGTAAGCATCATTATATTTATTTAAGGACCAGTGTGACGCGCTCTAACGTTCGAAGCTTTCTGCGGAGGTTCCCATGTTTCTTCGTATCGCTGATTGCGTCATTCATGAATCGTCACGTGGCGCTCGAAGAGGGACGGCTACGTCGCACCACATGGCGCATATATTATGTGGTATGTATTATGCACCTCGCTAGCTCACGCCACTTCGCTTATTTGCGGGCAGCCACGGACACTGCATGCACGAAAATTTCTGCGACACCTCTGGTACACTTGATGGAAACAACGCAGAAATACCAGCAGTGTTTCACGCGCGGTACAGATATTTAGCGCAACATGAATTATAGGTATTTCTATCGCTTGTCTGGTAATCACCAGATCAATAATTTCTGGGGTTTTACGTGGCAACACGATATGATTACGAGGCACGCCGTAGTGGAGGGCTCCGGATGAATGTCGACCACCTATAGGGTTCTTTAACGTGCGCTCAATTCTAAGGACGCGGGTGTTGTTGCATGTCGCCCCCATCGATATGCAGCCGCCGTAGCCGGGAATCGAACCCACGCTCTCGAGCTTGGCAGCGCGACGCCTTACCTGCTAAACTATCACAGCGCGTGCCACGTCATGAACGCACATTCATGACGAGGCACCCGCTGCTCGCTACGCGCGCTCACTACGTGAAGGCTGCTCGACGCTGCCGGCCAGTCTCTCCTGCTCGAGTTATTAAAAGATTAGTGGGCAAGTTCATAAAGCAATTTGTACTGAATGTTCAAGCAAAATTCCCAGTGAAATCGAGCGGAGTTGTCGTCAGAAGCACGTTCAGTGTCGATTGCTCCTGGTGTCATCTGCTAGCCATCATTGTGTACATCTGCATGCATGGCGACGATTTCTTTTCGTGACTGTTCTATGGCCGTGGTGCAATCAAAATGACTTTCCGGCCCGTTTTCGATCACTGACTTCAGCGTTCGGGCTTCGGCTTCCATGTCTGCGTTAAAGCGCAATATACGTATACCGCGTACTGCGCGTGTTCGGTTGCCAAGCTCCTTCGATTGAATTCCTTTGTTCAGAGTTTTAAGCACGTGACAAATGACGTGTAATGTCATTCGAATAAATGAAGTGGTCGTTACACGCAACAGCCTTTGATTAAATCCATGTTTTCAGCAGCTGCCGTGTGAGCTCGTCGTAAGTACTTGAAATTTAAACGAGAAATAAAGAGGTTGAGAGCATGTGTCAAAAGGGGATGCACGACGGTGATATGAAATATGGGTAGGTGGTGCGGAGTTTTTTTTTCCTGCATATTTTAATCCCTACGTGACTAATACAATGTTTGCTGACTCGTTCACGGTCGTTTAAAGTATGCTGAACAGAATTAGTGTGATCATACTAAGGTAGATAAATACAAAGCTTTCGCGTCGAAAGTCGTAATAAGATGTATTTGCAATAAAACAGTGTAAATCACTCTCAACGGTCGACTCCTGATAGGGCGTGGTGCGATCACTGTACTAAAGAGACTCACAGGATCACTTACGCATTTGCCTAAGATGACTCGTAGGCGAAGGCCATCTTCTTTTTCTTCAGTCAATGTATTTTGCCTCCCCCCCCCCCCCCCCTCCGAATGCTTTCTGGACATAACGTGGTTTTGCACTGCCTCCAGGATCGGAGGCATTGCAAGCTTTCTAACATCACCTGGTTTTGCACTGCATTCGTGATCGACCCACCGATCACGGAGACAATGCAAAGCGACGATGTCATGTGATGGCGTCATTATGTGACATGACGCTATGACGACACAAATTCTGGCGGTCTGTGATATCATGAGGGCGTCATAAAGTGACGTCATTATGTGATTATTTTTTGCATCACTCGTGTTGACGCTGCCGACTCGGGGCGCCGAGGGTCAATTTTCGCGTTTGATCAGGAATCCAAGGCTTCAAAATATTCAATCTTGTTAAAGCGTGGTAAATAGTAGCAATAACCAGCCAAAGGGGCCAAAAAAATGGTGGGAAATAACTCTCTTTCTCATCTTCCTGGACACATTCGCTGATTTCTCCTACTGTTTACCAAGCTGTACTATCGGTGACGGATGAAACACGAACAGCGGAGCGCGTTGCCCAAGCATTAGGAACTGTATAATGCGCGCCGTGCTGCCATCACCATTGACAGGCACGCACACCCGATTAGGCAGCACTGAGTAATCGAAAGCATGAATCTGGCTCACGAGCGGCAAACCGCCAGAGCGTCTCTATCTCTAATCATAAGGGTGCGAACTGTACCACGCGCACCACTGCTGGCGTTTCATTCGGAGCCTATAGTACGTGTAACAAATTTTAATGTGCATCCAACTCGGCCAATCTACGCTAGTTGTCCGCAATAACCCACTGGTCGATGAAGTTATCAATTTTATTTTATCGGCAAACGTTTTGTGTTCACAGGTCCACATGACTGCAATTGGGAGCGGAGTGTAAATTTTCGTTCAGATTAAGTGTGTTTACATAAACGCTAAATTTTGCGAATAAGCCGTAAAAATAGATCGCGGTTTGCTTCCAAAGCAGCGTAGACTCGCTTGACGGGACGTTCGCGCTCTCACGTGAGCTATTTCAACGCCATCCAGCCCAGTGAGTGACGCTACGAACTCGGGGGCATGATCCTGACCGCGATGGCTCTATGTATATAGAAGATGCGTTAAATGTTAACGTTTCTTAACCTCCTGTAATGGTAGCAGCCATCTAAAGAACTATCGTTACAAGAAAATACAGCTAGTAGCTGAGGAACGCCGTGCGACGCGAGCAAACTATAACGAAAATGCTGCTGTTTTAGCCAGAGCCTAGCAGACGACAAAAGCCGAATCCCCGAATGTTGTAGCTTCGTTCCCTACGTGCTTCAAGTTTAATTTTATCCACTTTAATTCCTTTCCATTAACGTAATAATTACTATACTACAGTTAAACACATACTAGTAATGTCCCCAATACCTTCCTTAGCTTCATTGATTGTTTCATCATGTAGTTATATCAACAGTGATGCCATCAATGGAGTATCGACATCAATTCATCATTCACAATAACAGCCGGCTATTTCCTCGTTTCATGCAGTCAAAACAGATTTCAGCGTAATTTCATTAGCATAAAGATCGCTGCATTAATCTGCCTGTCTTTGATGGCGATGATTCACCGCAATGTTGGGATCGTTTCTCATGGCTCTCCTTTCTTAACTGATTGCTCGGATGTTTGACATGAAACACCTGTTTGTCATTATGCGTACACTGTTGGCGTACCGTGACAAGCCATAAACCTAATGTGTTTGCTTGCCTTAAGCGATGTATCGCGCTATAGGGCTTTTTAGACTACATTCGGCATGCGCTATCCTTTAGTGGATTCTGTTTTTGGTCACAGCGTAGGGGAAAAAAGAAACAAGGCCATTTTCTGGCGCCGTCAAATGCGAATTCATATTTTCAGACTGGATGCAATTTGCGTGCATTCTTCGACCAAGTTGTGTTTGAACATGACAAAAACAAGAGCCGCCGACATTAAATTTCTAATGCCTCCTGGCACCGAACATCACGACAAATGTTTGGTAGGGACCCCCCGTTCCGCCTTAGCCACCTGGGCACTCATTCACAAAAAAGTCGTGCGCTAGAGTTGCACATAGGAGAAAATTTCAGCCAATCCTGTTGCTGCACATATTAGCAAGGTGGCCGACCAATGGCAAAGAGCACTTACGAAAGATAAGCTTTGTGAATCCGGCCCCTGTTCACTTCGCGACGGGCAACACTCGCCCGAACTGGGGACAGCCCCATTTTACGGCTCCATGATTCTCCGAATAATCGTACGCGCTATAGAATACTCAGCGCAAGGTTTGTCAGTGCGTCTCCTTTTCATTTTCATTATTTTTTCATTTCCTATAATCTAGCAGTTTCGCAAACCCTTCATTGGTACCTAACTCGAGCGCAGGATTTTCAAGGTATAGGGTCAACGTGACGCAACAGTATTCACTCCCAATCATGTAGCTGTGCGCTACATTTTACGGGCAATTTCTTGTTTTTTGTGTGTTTTTAATTTGCAGCCGGAGGACATCATTCTGCTTCACTTAGAGACCACTTCCGTTTGCTTTTCGATCCCGTTTGATGTTGGTGACTTGGCGCACACACGTCGACTTCCATAACGCTAGGGCTAATATTTTTGCGCGGTTGAAAGCGCAGCCGCTTTCATAAAAATATAATAATAATACCGGCACTTGACATGTCATTGACACGTCTTCATTCTTTTATTAATAAAAGGGATCATAAACAATGTCATAAATGACCTAACTTTGTTAAGATTGACGCGCAGTTCGAAGAATCAGCCAGTTGTCAGTAATAGGGGTGAACGTGCAGATGATTGTACCTATTGCTATGGCGGTGGTCTGGCTTTTCGCGATTGAGTTGCTAGAGTTATGATTTTGGCGGGGAACAAGGCACGTCGCATAAACCTGCATTATCCTTACTGACACCGCGCACAGGGTGCGGAACCCTTCGCCACCAAGTGTTAAGGAAGGTACGGGATAACACGAGGCGACCGGTGAACAGCTATGTGCTAGGGCGGACGCGTTTTCGCGCCAATCCGAGCGCGCTAAAGACTCGCATGCTTAGAAAAATTGCCGCACACTTGTCTTGTCGCGTCGCTTATCCTAGCCACCTGCGTCCGATCGAACAAGAGGCACGCGCAACGTGCATAGCGAAGGCGGAGGTGCCGCACCGAACTACGCTGCTGAGGAAAGCGTCCACTGCGAGCAGTCGCTAAGGAGCGGAGTCGCGTTACACTCATTACAGCGTGGTCCTCGTATGCGGCACTCTCCTAGGGCAATTGAGAGAAGCTCTAAGCGCCGCATTGTACGAGCATGCCTATAGTATCAAGAACCGCTTCTTAACGCCACTGACGCAATCCTTGGGAACGGCTCAGGAGAGTCACAGGGCGGATTAATGCTTGATGAAGCGGCCCACTGGGACGAAGGCGGCATTTTTTTTTCCCGCCTTCGGTATGAAGGTTTTAGCCTCCAACTGTTTTTCTATCGGCTTGAAAAGAGCTTGAGGACACACTCGCGGAACGTGGAGGAGTCGCGGAAGGTATGGCCGCTAACTGGCCGCATGCGACAGGCAACGAACTTTCGTTCCGGCTGCCTTTCCTAACGTTTTCTTTTACAAGACTGCCCCACGGACGGTGTAAATGTGTCCACATGAATGGCTCGTCTAGTCATTGATGATTATGTGTCCACATGAATGGCTCGTCTAGTCATCGATGATTATCTAGCGCACCTCCATAGATACACATAATTTGGTACACACCCAAAAACGCTATACTCGCGTACTCACCGCTGAATTCGATAAATTCTATCGTGGCCCGCGATTCGCATGTTTTTCTACCTTGTTCTGTGTGCACGTCACCTTCACTGCACTGTTTAAGGTGGTGTGCGGCTTTTGTGTCGGTTCTTCTGTAAGAAACGAGGCAGGGAGAAAAACGCGTGCAAAAAGAAATTCTGGCAAAAGCTTGCTACTTTACACAAAGGGAAAAACAACGATTTCAATAGAGAGAGGGAGGAACATCAGTAGCGACACGCGAATCAGCTCGCGAAATTCCGCATCGGATCGGTGCAACTCGCAATCAGAGTCCCCCTCCACAAGGTGATGACTGCACAAGGTCAATCTAGTCATTTGGGGGAGGGGGGCTATTTTTTGCCGAATGCATGTCAGTGAGCCCTTGGTAGAGCTACTGTATGTACCTGTACATAGGCGTACGCACGGGGGGGCAGGGGGGGGGGGGGGCGGCCGCCCCCCCCCCCTAGTACCTAAGAGGGGGTGGGGCAAAGTCTGCCCCATATATTGACTTAGTAGGCCGATGTACCTGTATGTTTTCCAGAGAATGTCCGCCTTGAACTAGTGAAGCGGCCACCTCCCTTCCCAGAGGTAGAAATAAAGAACTCCTCCCTCGGCCAAAGCAACTAATACTTGCTTCGCCTACAGTCTCAGAAACATGGGCCGCCGAGTACTTCCTACTTTCTCTTTTATTGTACAGTATTTCATTCGTCTCAAGTGAACCGGTGCCCACATATTGTTGAAAGGCTCGGTACCTGTGTCACGCTTAACGCAAGGTTCAATTATTAATTGTGTAGCAGGTAAGTTTTCTTTCCGTTCAAAGAAAGTGCACTAAGCATCGCGTCGGGAATTGGCATTCATGCGCCTCACTTGTTTCAAATTATCTATGACGTTGGCGATATCAAGTACTAATCCTACGATGACTTCTCCTAAGTCAGCGGGAGTAAGTTCAGCAGGAGCGCCAATGGAACCTTCTTTCTTGGGCAATAGTCACGACTGTGCAGGGATGCAAGAGCAAGAGACAACACACCTGCGCCAGTGCTGACAACTTTTCTCTTGAACACATTAACACCAGCTATAGAAACCGCCTTGATATTTACACTGAACGCCCTGCGATAGATAGATAATCTGCTTTAGATTCGTGGATACCGTAGGCGAACGTCACCATCTCTGATACTCCGAGTCACTGTACTGCCGTCACATCTACTGAGCTGGTTGCACTGCGGAGAACACTTCTGTATATAAAGATCAGAGACCCGGTTCTTAGGTGATATTCACCGACCCACGAGCAGCATTGCAATTCCCTGAAGTAGACGCTCACACAACAGCAACTGGTCCTGGGCATCAAGCGCTTAGATAGTAATAATGCTCGTGAACTTCACCACAACGTTATAATGCAGTGGTTACCAGCTCACTGCTGTATACAAGGAAATCTTCGTTCTGAATCTGCTGCAAAAGCAGCACATGAAACTGTACACTAGACAATTGACATCTTTTCTCGATAAAAGATGCGGGCGACTCTGGTGTTTGCTTTGCTTGGAATCTGCAACGACCTTTGTGGTGGGATGCAAGTTGCCAGTACGGCCCGCTTGACATGACATTTGTGTTGGCACATAAGACGAAAAATCATTGTGATGTGCGCTTCGAATACAGCGAATTGACATAAAACATCTAGATATTATAACAATGTTTACTAATGAAAGACATCATGATACACCTTCACCTCTCTGTTCAAGCAAGTCACTTCTACGATAACAATCAAGAGAAGACGCTTATGTTGAGCACTTACGTGGATATGAAGCCTTCAGCAACTAGCCATGGTGTTTGAACGAAAATTCGGATGTTCGTGTTCGTAGCATGCCGTTCGCAAATACGAACCGAGTTGAAGAGCGATTACGTGTATCATCTAAATTTGTGCTTCTCGAGGACACAGCGGATTGACATGAGCAGTGCGATTCGATTCCACCATCATCGCCCATGTTCGCCTGCATCGTTTTAGGTTGAGTGTTTGCGATTCTTTTTCTGAGAACAAGTTTGCCCCGCCCAGAGTTCCATGCTTTGGGTGATAATAATTTAGCCGCACTTTCACTATTACATAACATCTAGTTGAGACACATTGTGTCGATAAGTGTACTTCTAGTTTAATAAGCGCTCACTCGAATATTGTATACATACAATTCCAATAATAACGACAACAAGCTACCTTTACAAAAACCGTTATTTAAACTATCGCTCTTCCTTATATGTAAACCCAAAGATGTTTCAGGTTTCGTTGTCACTGTCTCGTTCAGTCGAAAAATCCCGCATTGCGTTTACGGATGAAATATTCTGCCGTTATTGACGTCACTTCGTACAAACCTAATAGGCCTTACTATCGCGTTTTGCCTTTCACTGTGCTGTTATTGCCTTCTTTCTTCTACAGCAAAAGAAAGAAGGAAACATCCGAATTACCGACTTGACCATATAGCCTTGCGCACTCTTGATCTTAAGATGTTTTTTGGTTCATATTTTCTATACAAATGAAATCTTATTCGAATAAATATGAGCCCATGTTTCGTGATCTTTCTTTTTCTTTCTTGCGGTTTCTTATTGTCCTTGGCTTATAAACTGTCAGATCAACAAGCAAGAAATCTCTGTTGTATGCGAGGCGAACCTCTGAAGTCTCATATAATGATTATTAACAAATTTAGAAGAAACGATACACCACAACAACGTCATTGTCATTTAAGCAAACTGAATGGTCCTCGAACATCAATTCAACATTACGTGTCACGAAGGAGTAGGATAGACAGGTACTGCGCAAACCATTCGTTGCGGCTGGCTGCGCATCTGGAACGTCGCTTTGCTCCCTCGTTGCGCACATGCTCCCCCCTCCCCTTTCGCTCCAGGCCGACGTGTATCTTTCGGAGTGTCATATGCCGGATGTCGTGGAAATTATTCAGTGTTTTCTTCAATGTGCTCGTGCTCAAAAGTTGCGCAGGCCGGCTCTGGTTTGCCCGGAATCGACGTGGTGACGCGCTTCTACTTGACACCCTAGTTCTCTCTGCCTTAGTTTCACAGCCGCAATAAACACCAAATCCTGCGCGTAAAAAATCCAAATAGAAACGGCTAAACACGTGTTTATTTTTTCGGTCAGCATTCAACGCATACATGTACTTCAGAAAGTAGACGTAAGATAAAACGGCACAAAACAACACAGCAGACGTTCCCGTTTTCAACTTCACTTCGGAACGTCTGAACGGAAACTGTCGCTTTCCTTGGCGCTGTGAAGTCTTCTTTTTGCGGGAATTTTTCTTTCATTATTTTCTCTATATGCTTTGAGCATGGAAGTAGCAGCGAAAGTTGCGAAATTTGGGGAACGTATAGCTGAAAACAGTCGTAGTGAAAAAAAACGCCAGGCCTGCGCGAACACGCAGCGCAGTCACAGAGTTGGAGCGGCCTTCATACAGCCCCGTTGTAGGAACCCTCAGTATCGTAAGCTTGCGCGAAAGAGTACTCCTTGTTAATATTTTCGTGAGAAGACGCTGCACAACACAAACGATGAAGTGTTTAGCGCCTGGTACAAATCTGGATCCGGCGATTCTGCTGCCACAGGGCGGCGTGGTAAGTGTTACAAATAAATATGAATTGTGCTTGACGTCCAGAAGCTAAAAACTTGCTGATGTGGACAGCACTGAGTTCTGAAAATTTTTCATCGGTCCAGGCTTTTTTATGTGCCCGCAAAGCATGACGGTAGACTGGCAGTTTTCTTTGGTAAGTCCGCACTGCAAGAAGATGCTCGCGGCCGAGAATGGGACCTGCGGCTTTATAGTTAGCTACAGAACGTGATAGCCAGGGATCTGCTGCAACAACTAGATACTTAAAAACATGTTGCAAATACATAAAAAGCAAGGAGCAACCCAAGAACGTCTCAACATTCGTTTTAACTGCCCCAGTGGTAGAACAGGCGTACAATAATGCCAGTGACTGGGCTTTTACCATAATAAACGCAACTTAAAAGTTTTTCTGTAAAAAATATTTTCAGAAGACAGTTTTCTTTACTATGGTTGTTGGAAAGACCGCAAATATTCACCCGCTTTATCTTTTTTTTAAATAGGTTTGAGATATTCACTAGAACAAAAAAAAAAAATACACAGGCCGCACTGCGGTCAATTAAGCGCAATCGTATTATTTCAAATACCTTAAGGAATAATGCTGTATTAAGCTCATCTGGCATACTCAAGCATATAGGCTTGAAATACAGCTGTCACATCGTCATTATAACCCTATGTATATACTGAGGTTACAACAGTCTATAAGCGTATGGGCAGCGAACAGGTCCTTTATTAACATGAAAGTACTTATGCCGGGGTCCAAATGAGAAACCAACAAGCCCACGTTGCAACCCTCATCCACCAAGACTTCACTGACGTATTTCCGTCACGGAAATGACGTTAGTAAAATGCACACGATCAGATGGCAAGAAAAGAATAGAAGAAAACGTTCCGTTGACTGAAGTGGAACCCACAGCCTCTCGGTCCGCGACAATAGCTGCCGGGCGCTCTATCCACTGTGCTACCGTTACACATGCAGGAGGCTTTACAAATGCGCCTTTTATCTCTCACACTTTCCTCTCACAGTGCTCTGGGTTGGCGGAGAGGTGCCGCCGCCTGGGAGCGGTAAAGTGAAATACGTAATGCACCACGACGCTAACGAGCGCCGACTGGGAGCGCTTCGGTAGTCTCAACCATAGAGTTTGCTAAAATTAACTAGAGGGGACTCTGGCGCTGCGATCGTTCAGCTACCATGGGAATGATGGGTAGTACACAAATTTGCCTAGTATTCGTGCTTGCGGATTCAAACGTACTTGTGGCTTTGTTTATTGCTGTGTTTTGGCGTTCGTTTCCTGATAAAAGAATAGACCGTTTGTGAACTTCGTGACCAAGTTTGATTTCGTGAGCCTAAGAAAGTTAAAGTGGCGAAGTGAAACTGCTGACTTGTGCTGAACTTCTTGCGACAAAGCGGATGCAGGCGACGCGCAGCCAAACGGAGCCGAAAGAACGAGGTTTAGACAAATTTGTGTACTACCCATCATTCCCATGCTGGCTGAAGCGTCATGCGTTGCAGCTCCCATAGACACTAGCGCCAGAGTTCCCTCTAGTAAGTATTGTAGGAAACTCTATGGTCTCAACAGCAGCGGAGGCTTTCGACGTAAGGGCAGCGTCAGCCAGCGGTGGCGGACGACGCCATCACGTTACGTTGACGCAAAAAACCGAGTCGCCTCGACGCATTCGCACTTGCGCGCGCCCGGCGTCCCTTCGTCGCGAAGAGACACAGCCGCGGTGAAGTCTGGCAGCATGTCGCATCTCGCGCCGGCTACAGCAGCGGCGCTTTGACGGACGCCGGACGCCGGACGCCGGACGCGTCGGTCGCGTCTCGTGTCGGACTAAAGAGACACGCGTTCGCTAGTGTAGCATCGCTGTGCCGAGCGTGCGTACGCGTCGATGTGATGTCAAACTATAAAGGGCCCTTAATATTGTTGTAAACTCTGTGTTCGGTGAAATGCTGCGTGCGCGGTGATTCGATTCGGCGATGACGCAGTTACGAGATTTCCTTTCGCGTCAGCGTGTGACGTCTCCTCGACAGCGTAGGACAACGGCGGAACAACGGTGTTGCTCCTCCGCCTAATGCTTCGAGTGCGGTGACACCGACTAATAAAACGGCTGCAATAAGCGCCGCAGAAAGGCAACGACGTCTACGGGTCAATGACGTATAAATGGGTGCTTTGGTGCTGCGAGAGACACGCCAGCGGGAATCGGAACGCCTTCGCGCGTTCACGGCTCAAGCTACGATCTCTGCCTCTCGCGTTCCTGAAGCGCTGTGTGGTTCATGCATGAGCACAGGCCTAGGTTACCTTATTACTGTGGAGCGCACACCTTGCCATTTCTCTCTTCAAATGACGACGCGTTGAAAGAGTGCATATCGAGTGCCAGAGTTTTATTATGTGGACGTTGACGCCAACTTTGCGCGGGATTCGCCATATGATGTGTTGAGGTGTATCTTAACTACTACAGCTACCACAAAGGTTTAATCATGATCATGGACGCTTGTCGTTGGGGTGGAGATGTGCCACCAGGCGTCAACTTGGGGATTCACATCAAACGGTGCTATAGTTGCCAAACATCAATAGACATTGTGCAAGCTCTCGTGTATCAATGTATCTACTTCTGTGAGGACGCGTTTCACTTTCGTGTTATACTGATTTCATGACGGAGGGATCAGCCATGTTTTTTTGGTTCCCTCTCCTATTATTCACCCCGCCTTCCCTTTATTGACTTCTTTGTGTTTATTTATTCATCCTCTAGTGATAATCCAATCGCTTTATTGTCCATATTGTCTCCTGTAAAGCGTGCACCACCACTACAACGCTAACGTTCAGGTGAAGCCACACTTTCGTTCAGTTGCTGTGCGCAGTGGGACAAAGGAAGCGCAATGAACAGAAGAAGACTACTGAACCTTCTAGGACACTGTAATCCGTACGAGAATAGCGAAAGCGGGACTGAATGAGACAAGAAAAACGTTGGATTTTGTGTAAGCGTCTACTATATCTACGCGTAGCTTGTTAAACGGAATGTATGATCGAATGACGACAAATTTTGTTACCGAAAACCTGAAGTATCTGCCATGCCACATAACCTGAGAGCGGCGAAATTGCAGGCTTTGGCTTTCGTCCAAATTTGAAAACTTCCCGTAATAATTATATGATTAACCTAATCGGTCACATTCTAGTTGTTATTGCGATAGCAATTATATGGACAGTCTCGGCTGAATTTTTGTCGTCGCGTCGCCGTCATGGACCGTATATGTATAAGTATGCATATATATGTAAAAGCCCCAAAGAAAAATAATTCAGAAAAATGCTTCCGAAGCGCGGAATCGAAACCAGGGACCTCTTGCTCCGCAGCGAGTGGCGCTAACCGCTACGCCACGAAACGCAGATCCTCCACATAGCTAACGGCGAGCGTTATATACACACCCTTTAACCGCTGGACGGACTCAGAGACGGCCGGCGCTTATAAGCGTTTCTTCAATACCAGCGAGATGGCGCTAGGAGCACGACGGGCGCATTTAAAAGTCGTCGGCGAGCTCGCTCGCTTCTTATATTTGCGCAGGGAGAACCTTGATCTTCCGCTGTCTGCTCGCGCGGTTTTCTGATGCTGAGGGGAAGAGGGTTGTTTCAAGCTTTCACCGTGGTGTCCGCGCTCATGTTACGGAGCGTACGAAAGTCACTCGAGCTCAAGGGACGCCGCTAAACGAACAAACAGACGATGAGCGCGAACTATCAAGTGTCACAGCTCGACACTTGAAGCACGCTAGTTTCCTTCGCTGCTCCGGCCGCCTTTGCAACAGGAGCGCTGTTCAAACTGAGAGCATCCATTGGCGAGCCTCACTTCGTATAGCATTAGTTTCTTGCTGTCGCATTCATTGCTTCGCCCTTGCGGCGAAACTGTGACTTTTTTTACGTCAGGCACTTTTATAGAGATGAATTTGTCGAATACGATGAACTTACATTGATGTCAAAGGTGTAGCTCTAACGCTAGCATGAACGTTAAAAAATGTCAGCTACAGCACAACAGCAGCACATTCGCACACGTTCATTAAAATTCGGCTGTGTAATCCTATATCGCTTCATTGGCCCCCCGAATGTGTTGACGACGAAACACCCCCTAGAATCAGGGGGAAAACTGCGTCATCGGCCTCAGCCACATGTTTGAGTGCGCGTTTCTTTGCCTTCCAGCGTCATTGTTTGAGTCAGCTCTTTTCATCTCTGAGATAAGAGGAGCCTTTGGCGAGGTCACCGCCTGTTCTCTGTCGCATCGGACCCTCAGCTCTGAAATAGCCTTCGCCGCCGGGCATTTCTTAAGCAAGGGCGACACTTTGTGGCGTGCTACTTTGCGGCCACCAGAACTCGTCACTTAGCCTTCCCAACTCGGTCGTCTTCGTAACTCGATTGGATCGCTCTTCAGAGGGGTCCACGCAGGTTGGCATCTAGATTCGAGCCGCAGCTTTTTCGACCTCGCCATGGTATCGTTGAGGAGCGGCTTAGGAGCGTCCAAGAACACCGGTATCAATTCGTAATTAGGTGCGCCCGTATCGTGCCGAGGGCGGCCTCTCAAACTTTGGTCGCGGCGTGGGCTTCTTGTCTGCAGCCGTAGAAGATTAAGAGCTGCGCCATTTGATACAATTCTGTTCAGAAAGCAAATAGCCAAAATATCCGTCGAGGTTTTATCGACTCAACATACATATGATGATCACTAACTAGTTAAAAACAGTGACTCGCCGTCACTGTAAGCATCATTATATTTATTTAAGGACCAGTGTGACGCGCTCTAACGTTCGAAGCTTTCTGCGGAGGTTCCCATGTTTCTTCGTATCGCTGATTGCGTCATTCATGAATCGTCACGTGGCGCTCGAAGAGGGACGGCTACGTCGCACCACATGGCGCATATATTATGTGGTATGTATTATGCACCTCGCTAGCTCACGCCACTTCGCTTATTTGCGGGCAGCCACGGACACTGCATGCACGAAAATTTCTGCGACACCTCTGGTACACTTGATGGAAACAACGCAGAAATACCAGCAGTGTTTCACGCGCGGTACAGATATTTAGCGCAACATGAATTATAGGTATTTCTATCGCTTGTCTGGTAATCACCAGATCAATAATTTCTGGGGTTTTACGTGGCAACACGATATGATTACGAGGCACGCCGTAGTGGAGGGCTCCGGATGAATGTCGACCACCTATAGGGTTCTTTAACGTGCGCTCAATTCTAAGGACGCGGGTGTTGTTGCATGTCGCCCCCATCGATATGCAGCCGCCGTAGCCGGGAATCGAACCCACGCTCTCGAGCTTGGCAGCGCGACGCCTTACCTGCTAAACTATCACAGCGGCGTGCCACGTCATGAACGCACATTCATGACGAGGCACCCGCTGCTCGCTACGCGCGCTCACTACGTGAAGGCTGCTCGACGCTGCCGGCCAGTCTCTCCTGCTCGAGTTATTAAAAGATTAGTGGGCAAGTTCATAAAGCAATTTGTACTGAATGTTCAAGCAAAATTCCCAGTGAAATCGAGCGGAGTTGTCGTCAGAAGCACGTTCAGTGTCGATTGCTCCTGGTGTCATCTGCTAGCCATCATTGTGTACATCTGCATGCATGGCGACGATTTCTTTTCGTGACTGTTCTATGGCCGTGGTGCAATCAAAATGACTTTCCGGCCCGTTTTCGATCACTGACTTCAGCGTTCGGGCTTCGGCTTCCATGTCTGCGTTAAAGCGCAATATACGTATACCGCGTACTGCGCGTGTTCGGTTGCCAAGCTCCTTCGATTGAATTCCTTTGTTCAGAGTTTTAAGCACGTGACAAATGACGTGTAATGTCATTCGAATAAATGAAGTGGTCGTTACACGCAACAGCCTTTGATTAAATCCATGTTTTCAGCAGCTGCCGTGTGAGCTCGTCGTAAGTACTTGAAATTTAAACGAGAAATAAAGAGGTTGAGAGCATGTGTCAAAAGGGGATGCACGACGGTGATATGAAATATGGGTAGGTGGTGCGGAGTTTTTTTTTCCTGCATATTTTAATCCATACGTTACTAAATCAATGTTTGCTGACTCGTTCACGGTCGTTTAAAGTATGCTGAACAGAATTAGTGTGATCATACTAAGGTAGATAAATACAAAGCTTTCGCGTCGAAAGTCGTAATAAGATGTATTTGCAATAAAACAGTGTAAATCACTCTCAACGGTCGACTCCTGATAGGGCGTGGTGCGATCACTGTACTAAAGAGACTCACAGGATCACTTACGCATTTGCCTAAGATGACTCGTAGGCGAAGGCCATCTTCTTTTTCTTCAGTCAATGTATCTTGCCTCCCCCCCCCCCTCTCCGAATGCTTTCTGGACATAACGTGGTTTTGCACTGCCTCCAGGATCGGAGGCATTGCAAGCTTTCTAACATCAGCTGGTTTTGCACTGCATTCGTGATCGACCCACCGATCACGGAGACAATGCAAAGCGACGATGTCATGTGATGGCGTCATTATGTGACATGACGTTATGACGACACAAATTTTGGCGGTCTGTGATGTCATGAGGGCGTCATAAAGTGACGTCATTATGTGATTATTTTTTGCATCACTCGTGTTGACGCTGCCGACTCGGGGCGCCGACGGTGCATTTTCGCGTTTGATCAGGAATCCAAGGCTTCAAAATATTCAATCTTGTTAAAGCGTGGTAAATAGTAGCAATAACCAGCCAAAGGCGCCAAAAGAATGGTGGGAAATAACTCTCTTTCTCATCTTCCTGGACACATTCGCTGATTTCTCCTACTGTTTACCAAGCTGTACTATCGGTGACGGATGAAACACGAACAGCGGAGCGCGTTGCCCAAGCATTAGGAAATGTATAATGCGCGCCGTGCTGCCATCACCATTGACAGGCACGCACACCCGATTAGGCAGCACTGAGCAATCGAAAGCATGAATCTGGCTCACGAGCGGCAAACCGCCAGAGCGTCTCTATCTCTAATCATAAGGGTGCGAACTGTACCACGCGCACCACTGCTGGCGTTTCATTCGGAGCCTATAGTACGTGTAACAAATTTTAATGTGCATCCAACTCGGCCAATCTACGCTAGTTGTCCGCAATAACCCACTGGTCGATGAAGTTATCAAATTTATTTTATCGGCAAACGTTTTGTGTTCACAGGTCCACATGACTGCAATTGGGAGCGGAGTGTAAATTTTCGTTCAGATTAAGTGTGTTTACATAACGCTAAATTTTGCGAATAAGCCGTAAAATTGATCGCGGTTTGCTTCCAAAGCAGCGTAGACTCGCTTGACGGGACGTTCGCGCTCTCACGTGAGCTATTTCAACGCCATCCAGCCCAGTGAGTGACGCCACGAACTCGGGGGCATGATCCTGACCGCGATGGCTCTGTGTATATAGAAGATGCGTTAAATGTTAACGTTTCATAACCTCCTGTAATGGTAGCAGCCATCTAAAGAACTATCGTTACAAGAAATTGCAGCTAGTAGCTGAGGAACGCTGTGCGACGCGAGCGAACTATAACGAAAATGCTGCTGTTTTAGCCAGAGCCTAGCAGACGACAAAAGCCGAATCCCCGCCTTTGCGTCACCGGAGCGCCGTTCGCAGCATCACCATGGGTGGCGCACGAGGCGAATAAAAATCACAAGGTCTCACGAGCAATGGGAATGAGTGTTCTGCGAACCATCATGGAGTTATTAGGCTATTCAGCTCCGTTACTACTTAGAAGAACGTATGTGCGTGTGTCAAGCAATCATGTGTACATGTTCGTGTTGGACAAGAACGGGTTGGTCACACAAACAGCAAGCTGGTTTATTGTAGTTACTTATTAATGATCATATTAATAATATTATTCTGGGTGTCCCAACTATCCCGCAGCACGACTTTAAAAAAGAGGAATGGCGTTACGCGAAGCGAACCTTGTACGTATTGTTCCCACTAGACTGGAGTAGCCACCACTAAATTTTTCGTTAGAGGTTTGAGCAACTAGTAATAATTGTATTGAAAACTCGACAATTACTCACGTTATTATCAAAATGTCAATCATAGGCATATGTAGGCATCTTTAAATGACATCTAAGTGCGCTATTTTCAACAACGTACTAATTGCGTGCACATTTTTTCCAGCTGATAAAAAAAAGCCCGCGAAATATGAAAAATAACACGTGTACTACGCTCCCACCCGCAAAAGAAAGCAGCGCCCTCAAATAAGCTTACACCAACCGCTTTGCCCGTTGCTTGCCCGTTGTCCGTTGCCAGAGACAGCGTTTCGCACTTTGGCAAGGTTGCAGTTCGGGCGCCAACGTGCGTCGCAATCTTGCATTGATTCATTTCACTCGATTGTACGCCACTATCATTATTCAGATCTCACGGCCGACTGTTCTCATTGATAACACGGCAGGAGTGCTGTTCTTATTACGGCCTGACTCAGTAAGACCAAGGCGGCGCGTTTCTTCGGCCGGGAAATGGCAGATAGGGCGATCCCTATATTTTTATTTTATACTGGCTACCTCACAGAGAGCCCGTTTGAGGGCGCAGCTTTCTGATGCGCGCTAGAGTTACTGTATATGCTACCTTTAGGTAGCAGAGTTGCGCATCTGTTTTCCAACGCCGCTAGCAACCATGCATTGCGGAGAAGCTGCCGCTTGGGCCAATTTTTTTATTTCTCGACGCCGCCGCTGCAGCGAACTGAATTAACACTTGTCATCGACAGCCAATGCTTATCGCCGGTCTTCGACACGCCAGACAGGTTAATCGGCGACACGGTAGGCATGTCGCCTGCAAAAACGAAGTGCGACTTCACCGCATAGCTGTGGCATAGAATAAAGAACCAGTTTAGAGAAGGGAAACTGTAGCCTTGACAACGGTACGAAAGATAAGCAGCGGTAGCGCATGGAACTACCGAAGGCACCCAAGAGATGGCGCTGCGTAAACAGGAAGCGGAAAACAAAATTTATTGTTTATTTAGGTAGAAAAAAGCAAATGGCTGCCTTTTTTTATTCCGTACCTGGTGCGTATGCGCATACGCGGGTGCCCTGGCTGGTTTTTTATTCTATCCTTTTTAAACAGAAGTGGACGAAAGAGGCCGGGACTCGTGTAAGGCTACGGAGGTCTCGTTATCTTTCGCCCGCTTGTTTTGAGCGCGTCGATGCGCCGAGCAGCATGCCAAAGCGCCCTTCGGAACGCAGTACCTGTGCGTACGAAGGTTACATGGAACCGAAAGGCGTACATTGGCAACTGGCACCAGTAAGAACAATTCACGAGTGAGTAGAAGAAACGTTCATCTTTATTGACAGTGAGCAAGCGGTAAAAGGCCCTTGTTCAGACATCGTGAGCTCGTAAACGACTAGCCTTCGCGGTACTTCAAAGAGACAAAACAAATTAGATGACGTTTGTTGCCCGTTTCCACCGTCAGCTAGCGCTCACAATAACCAACTTGTATTGTAGGACAGGCGTAAAGCATCAGCATTTTTTTTGCTACAGTTTTTAGTACTTGCTTTCAACGAGTACGCCTGAAGACCCCCGGGTTTATTGTTATTACAACGTATTGCGGTCAGGCTGAGAATACCAAGCAGGTTCACGCAAAGAAATCACATTATAGTGGATGCCTACAGAATGGCAGAAAACATGAGCATTTTAACACGTGATACCGATGAAACAACCATAAATGGGATATATGCAAGGCCTCAAAGAAGTGCAGAAATACAGAGAAGGGAGAAACGATTTTCTATACCGGTCATTCTTTTATTGTGACATCGCCGCTGGAAAGTAGGCTTCATCAACAGTCTGGCCAAGTCGTGCTCATGCCATCGCATAATTCACTCGTTCATTTGAGCCCACCAGACTTGCAAGTACAAGTGAAATAGCAGCTTTGTCCACACGTGTTAGCATACAACTCAAAAGCAAGAACAGTGAAGTGTGATATGTTAACGAGGTCACAAAGCAGAAAGAAAAACGCTGAGCTTGAAAGTACGTGTACCTGCTATCGTCGAGGAACCTGTGGAAACTGACGCCTTCGCTGGTATCGCAGCTCCTGCGGCACCATACAGTAGCACACCGACTGCCCACCATAATTGCAATACGATTACATCGGTGAATTAAAAACTTTCATGCGTATTTTAGACAACATTAACGATAGAATTCGCAAGAAAACGGGGAGCAACAAACCAGCTGCCAACCATCGGACGATAACTGCGCATATTCTGCGCGTTATCTGCGGCACCCGAGACACCCGAGACGCAGCGGCGCACTTTTTGCGCTTCGTCACTGGTCACAGCGACGGTTCGCTTGCTCGCTACCGCGCGCTGGCCGTCAGCGGTGAGCGACAAGGCAGAGATGTTTTCAATCACTGAACAACAAGTTTACTCATCATTCAAACATTACTTTCAGTTACACAAGAAAAAGCACTTTTATGCGGCAATGATAGCTGTATTTCTCTTAAATATTGCTTTTATTACGGCGCCTCTGGCGGATTTTTTGGCGTTGCCGAGGGCAGATTTGAACGGAGCCACTATGGTTTGTTTGTTAGCTGCGACGGGGTCGATTTTTTCGCCCCCCTTCGGCGATGGCTGGAACTTGAGACTTTCCGAGGCCTGGCTGTGGTTGCTAGCCGGACCTATGCGCTACTCTGCTACCTAAAGGTAGCATATACAGTGACTCCAATGCGCGCAACAGTCTAGTCACGTGTCACTTTTCAGATTTCGCGGGCTTTCTTTATCATCGGAAAAAAAATGAGCGCGAAATTATTACGTTGTTGAAAATAGCACATTTAGATGTCATTTGAACATGCCTAGATACGCCTCATTGACATTTTGATACTTACGTGAGTACTTGTCGAGTTACAAATATAATTATGACTAATTATTTAAACTTCATTATATAAAAATAGTAGCGGCTGCTCCAGTGTACTAGGAACAATATAAACTAGGCTTGCTTTGTGTAACACCGTTCCTATTTTTTTGAAATCGCGCTGCGTGATAGCTGGGACGCCTTTTATATTAAAGATAATGTTAGATTCGCTAAAGTTTAGAAATTACTTCGCGAAACTCGCAACGCTTTTCTTTCATAAGTGCTCTTTGCTATCGAACACTGCCCTTCGATAATATTGTGTAGAACGTCAGGATAGGCTGGAGTTTGCCTTTACGAACACTTTTACTGCAATACGGGCACCCTTTCATCGACAGATTGTGCTAGAGCGTCTGCAGTCGTGCATTACAACTGGTCGTATGACAATGCGTTCACACACACACACACTCTCTCTCTTCCTATCTCTTTTTATTGGTCGCCTGGCTATGACGTGCAGGCTTGCCTAAAGCTTGTGATGCAGGGTCAAGTATGGCCTTCTTTTCGCCATCTGAAAGAAGCTTCCGTATGAATGTATCTTCCAGGGGCGTAGTCAACGGGTGGGGGTTCAAGCCCCCCTCCCCGAAAATTTTCAATTTTGCTTGCGTATATATACACGCGCACATACATACATACGCACGAACATACATAAAGTATGGTTGAACCCCCCCGAAAAAAATTTCTGGCTACGCCCCTGGTATCTCCTCACATGAGAAAGCAACGCTGTCATTCATTTCAATCTTTTTAGAGACGCTTACCGTTGGTTTCGTACAGCCCAATAATTGTTAGAATATGGGCAGCTGATCGAACGTTGTGGTGCTTATGGTGGTGTCATTGCTTTAGACAAGATTGGTCTGAGGCAACAGGCTAACCTTGCCTAATTATCGCCGATGTAACGAACATCGCTTTTTGGAGTTTTTCGTACAAGCTTCAGCTTTCCGTACTATGGAAAAATGATTTAGAAGCACAGCTGGTTTATTAAACTAATTACTGATTTTCGCATGTTCTCTCAAGATGTTTTATGTAAGAAACTCCTGCGACGATTTTCATCTATAAGCAAAATACAACAGTGACAATAATGCTGTACTCCTGATCCGGTTTTACAATAAATGAAAGCGTGAGAACCTTGGGAGTGGACTGAGGGTTACACCCACAAACCGAAAAATGTAATTGCGCAAGTCAGAGGCCGGACTTATGAGGTCTTCGTTGCCAAATATTTACAAATATCGCTTACCCGTTGGCTATGTACGTATCATGCTTGAGCCATCAAACCACGCGGGTCATCAAAAATAAGAGTCCATATTACGTAACAATTCATGTCTCATTTCCCAACCTGTTTGCCCTTCATTATTAGTTCGCATAAGCCCGCTCCAGCACCTTCGCCAAGATCAACCACTTAGGGAGGCGAACGACGAAAACTTGGTAGAATTGGACGAAAAAAAAATCTTGCATTACACGACTCGCCGATTCCTTGTCCGCCTCTGTAGTGTGTTTTGTAACAATATAAGCGCCGGCTAGCCATGATAGCAAATGGGTTATTATTGAAGAGTGTCGGTCAATGACCGATATACGAGCCAACAGAGAGCTGTACTTATCAGCAGGTTCTTTGTACTACTTCTTTTGTCAGCAAATATTCTAAAAGACAAATTCTGCGGTGAACTCCTTTAAAGGGAAGTACACTAAAATGCTTGCAAAATTCTTATGAAAATTCTTTTTATTATTGCAATACTGTTTTTTTGTGCCTTTATATAGAGACCTTTTTATTTAATTTGTTTGAGCAAATTCACACACGAAACGTTGGTTTAATTAAAGCTCATACGGCGTGATAATATGAGAAAGTGATGTTTGCTGTTTTTCTTGTTGTGGAGTCTGTCGTTTTCCGCTGAAGAACACGTTGTCACTTGCGAATGATGACTTCTAGCTGTCACATCACAAGATATAACGCGAGTGACTCTATCTGAAAAAAGTGGAATCATGATAGTCACAGATAAAAAAAAGCTAGTACTTTTTTTCTCCTTTCGATAACACTGCACAGAGAGGTTGTTCATAATAGCATGTGCAGGAAAAAACATTCCCGTACATCACAAAGCCATGTTTATCAATAATATTGCAACAAAACAGTAGCAGCGCTGTACAAGTACGCGTCGCTACACAATTTCGCAACACCTTAGAAAATAAGAACCTAGCGATTGCGTTGCTTGCATGTGTAGCCAGCCCTTGAGTGGAAAACTTCCCGTACGAAACCCCGACAAAGCGCACGTGTTTTGGTAAACGCATGTCTGAAAACGGCAGCTAAAAGCACTTCGTGGAAATAGGCTACTATGGTTATTCGAGCCTTTATTGTGTGATAGCTGATATCCGACAGCGCTGAGACTCGCAATATCGCGTGTGCTTGCGCGAAACAGATAGAGAAGCTATTAAGTATCGGCCGCTCTTTTGCGACATCTTGAGCTCGGGAATCGTGGTGAAGGGGTATACAAATCGTCATGCGTACGACGTCATGTGCGTCCCTGGTTTCCACGTTGCTAGTACTGGCACCGTGGCTGCCTACACAGGCGCTCGTCCATCCCTGTAGCAGGATGCACAGCGTGCGCCGTTATGACAGTCATTCCTGTTCGCGAGGAAGCACTCTGGCAATCCCCACTCGACGAGCATTCGGACCGAGGCCGCGCATCGAATATCCGGGTCCATTTGGATCGCTGACATGACGACGCGCGAGGCTTTTTACGATCTTGTGTACGATCACTCGAAACTGCGCATCTACTAGCTCGAGCGTTTTATTCGTACGACTGCCGCTCCGCTTGCAGCTGTACGAAAATGAAAGAACTAATCAACCGCCGGGATATTTATTTACATGCTAACGAAACTGTACCTGAGCGCATAGCTAGTTGTCGATCCAATTAGCCTTCGGATTTATTTCCAAGCAACAACAAAAGGAGTAATTGTAATCGGCCCAGCTACGGCCTTTCGCCACGATGAATTTGTGCCATACACCAAGGCTTGGTATGAGTAAGATTTTGGTTTCTTCTCTTCAACCGATGGTGAGGCCAATCAACGTAAAAATGCTTCGTTAACAGATGTTCGAGCCTATTATGGTATCTAACAGTTAGCGCGATATTTAAAAACAATGTGAAATAACTACCTGATCGAAAGGCACTTTTTGTCAGTATACTGTAATACCGTAGATTTGAACTGGTACTCTATTAGAAGAAAAAAAATAATCGACGGTCAGACGTCCAGCCTGTTTTGTTTAATTGTTCTCTCGCTATAGACGCGTCCCGTTTCATCCATCGAAAAAGAGCCCGCTAAGCTTGGAGCGGAAGATACACAGCGGTTGTGGTGGGGCATCAGGTATAGACTTACACTTGCCTACATAACCAGCAACGGTTCCACCTGTTCCACCCCAGCACTTGTTCATGTGCTCTTAGCAGCGGTGTGTCACTTGGAGTTCATGAGCCCCTTGTCCCGAAGAGAGGCAGTGAGTGAGCAGTCGTGTATATTTTATTTATTAACACGGGCTCTTCTGAGAATACGACGTCTTCGAAGGTCGTGTTCTGAACTGAGCGCAGTCACTTGCGGGCGTCACCAGCCATCAAATCAGCGTGCTGCACTCTGCGATTCGAAAGCAGCTCTTCCGTCAGCTCTGCGTCGAGGCCCGCATCAACAATTTATTACAGGGATTGTACAAAGGTTGCCATCAAGTGGTTAATAGACGGCATGAAATAGCGCAGCTCCGTAGATATACTTGAACACCGCAGCACTATTCGCTATGAAAGGGCAGACGGAGCTGCTCGTAAAAACATGAAAAAGCGAAAACACCTCGATTACTTTCTCGGAAGTGGATGCAGCGCAACAGTTCAGAGGTCTTGCCCATAACATCATATTAACAAAAAAGGATTAAATCAGTCGGCGCATGTATGCCATAGACCCAGAGATAAAATTACAACTATTACCCGGTTTTACTCGACGGGAAGAAATGTTCCCTACGCCACCTTCAACCACAAGTTACTTTTGCGAACGCCCACACATTCATAATTGGAATGGCGGACAATGTCAGCTACCACCCCTGTTTCGTAAAAGAGACTATGCAATATTTCCTGTGTGACTGTCCAGTGTAATACGGTGGGAGGTTTTCCCTTAGGGAAGCATTAGAGTACTTAGATGGCAGGCCTTTATAACGAGGAGAACCGGATGATGAACGCGTGTGTTTGTACAAAGTACGAACTTTTGTTCTAATCTTTCAGCCCTCTTTCCCTTTTATCAGTGCGCAGGACAGCCGACTGGACTCAGCCTGGTTAACCTCCCTGCCTTTCCGTTATTGCTGTATCTCCCTCTTTCTCACTCTCTTCGAAGCTGGCGTGTCTCAAACCTCCTTTTTACAGGCTGTGGAACCGCGCTTTTTCATTCCGTGGCAAAGTACGGGTAAGGCCAAATGAATTTTTCTACGTCGCCGATGTCACCGCACAATGCGAAAAGCGGGGAAGCGCATCGTCAAACCCTAAACATCAAAGCCTGGGTGTACGCATAGTTGCTTCTTGTGCGGTACAACAACGTGCAGCTCCTTCGAGAGTACGTCCTTGGATCCCACAGGCTTAATGCGGTGTTTTGTGGACCGCCAAAAAGTAATTACGAATTGCCTCCTTTTTGTGGTGCTACTTTTTTGGAGCTCTCAATTTTGGGGCAGATGACAGAAAAAACTACACTAGTTTTGAGAGCTGCAGACTTCTGGCACTTTGTTGCCGCTATATAGAAGCCATTCCATAGACCGATTTTTTAACATTATGTACGAGAATTTCGCTTCTTTACGTGATTCTGGCTTGACACACTTTTGCTTTATTTCAAAGCGTATGAAGACGTGTTCAACAAATTGCACAATTAAACATAAGCACACACTCCTCTTTCGGCATGTCCACTGCAAAGATGCGAGAGTGAAAGTTTCTTGGAGCTCACCACTGACATGACGCGTTCGAATCCTCCAGTTGACAAGTGCAGCATTGTTCCACTTGGCAAGCGTAGGCGACATATTCAACTGTGTTTCTTTCACCCACTTTACCACAGCAGCTCATCCTTCGCCCAATCACAGAACATTCCCGCCTCGATCATGACCACAAAGCAACCCCCATCCTCGCCCGGACGAAAAAGTACCAAAATACGCCTCTAGCATTGCGAAATTGCGATTGGAACGCCCTTCCACCTAACATCGCCGAGATATCAAATGCTTCAATATTTAACTCGGCGCTGGTGAGCTGTTTGCAAAGCGAAAGACATTGCTAAGCTGTCTCTGATTGCCTTCGTTTCATTTATAGTCTTTGTACACGATATGCATGAAATGTTTTTCCCAATGTAATTATCATTTATCATCAGCGCTTTAATATCTATTTAACCGAATATTTTGTGCTCCATAATGTATTTGGCTGGACACCTTCATTTAATTTACACGCTGCTTCATCTTTGCTGTATTATTGTTGGTATAATGTTTTCGATTTTTTGTTGTTTACAATGAGCTTTATGTGCTCGCTTGAAACCTTTGCAATACCCACTAGAGCCTTTAGGATATTGAAAGCCATAAATAGGCGGATTAATTAAGTGCAAATGCTGAGGGTAATTTGTGCGCGTTTTGGTAAGCTGACTTAGCTCTCGCATCCTTAATGCTTAAAGGATCGGTAAAGACGTACAATACTCCTGATCAGCAATAGTCGAACTTTTATAAATTTGTGTCTCTATTGCTCAGCAGCTATCCGCATGTAACAGCCGACGACTACTTCTTGATGTCGATGCCAGGCGCCAGTAAAATGCAGACGTCGTAGATTTAAATGTGATGAATTAGATTTCAAAGCCTCGGTCGGCATGGAGGGATCGACAGCGAGGAAGTAGGCGAACGCTTTTGCGCTGTTGGCTTGCCTTCGGCGGTGCATCTGTAGCTAGAACCCATTCTCAATTGAGTAAACCTATCTTATGTGAGCATCGAAGACATGTATTCAACAAATACAAGCGTGCGGCATGGAGAAAACACAGAATCCACTCACCCACCAAGAATGGTGGAATTTGGCGATAATCAAAAGAAAGCGCGTGCAAATTAGCGCGGCCCGCATTTTTGCTCAGTCATGCCAATTTCTGAGTGACGAAATAAGACTTTTATGCAAATTGCGTAAATATCGTTTTCAGCACAGGGAGGAAGCCCTGTAGGCACAGTGTCTGCTTGTTATCTTCGTCACTCTCTCTAGCCTGCCAACATTAGTTCGAGCAAGCTAGCACGGAAATTTGCATGCGTGGCATCATCGGGGCTGCCGTGGTGGGAAGGCTCGCCTAATGACTTATGGGAACAAGAAAACGAAAGAGCTTGTCCAGGCTCACTCTAGTTCCGTCGAAGAGTGCGCAAAAAGGAAGACGACGCTTTAATAAACGACAGGTGCTTATCAGATCAGTACGGTCTTGACAGAACCTGCTGATGACAGCACGTTTCGTCAAAACAGCCTTCTTTATGGCGGCAAACGAGTAACAGAGATGCAGGTGGTATTCGGGGCTATATATAGCGAGGGCGTTGCTCCCCCGCCAAAGTTTTCGACAGGCTATAGGATGCAGCGTTTACGAGCGTTCTATCGTGCCCCTTTTTGCTCAGGTCACTGGGCTTTAGTGGGCGATGCGTCGGTGTGTAGACAAACAATGCGACAAACAATGACAAACAATGGGCTCTCACCGTATACGAATGCACCAGGAAACGGAATAGCTAATGTGGAAGAACTCCGAATGCCGGTATAGCTGTAATGCCGATGTGAGGCGCTACCCGGCTTCATATGAAATCGCTTATAAAGACACGGGGTCCAATAGGAAGCTTTTCTTTCGTAAGTGGCCTTTACCACAGGGCGGCCGCGCTAGGTATACGTCCAGCGTCAAAATTGGCTGGAAAGTTCTGTTATAAAGAATCTTAGTCCAACAACTTCTTTTAAATATATATAGATACTACGATTCGCAGTTTTAGGGCATTTATTAAGGCGGACGTTTCACGTGGCAACATTTAACAATAGAATTAGAACCTCGGAATGTCTGAGTTGTTACTGCGAATAATAGACTGCACGGTAGCGCCTTCTATATTTTCACTGGCTTAGGCACGTTCGAGTGGCTAAGGCAGTGAATATATTAACATTTAATTATTTCCCGTTGTAGCCCTTACGTACTAAGAGTGGTAAGTACTTATTGCATGGCTATCGTTGACTATTAATTACTTTCTTTAATTTATTATGAATATTAAGGTGTGTGGCTGATGGGAACGGGGGAAAAAACTTCCTTCCGAAACAGAGTTTGATGCTGTATAACACAAGCCCCATGACTTTTTAAGCGCATGTTTGTGTAACTTGAAAAAGTTTAATGAGAAGGGGTACCGTAAGACGCAATACAAAAGGTACATCAAACGAGCATTAGCTCCCTCAGTTCCCTAGTCTGGAGCCCTGCGGTACAGAAACGTAACATAATCTTCAAAGGGATCACAGCAACACTAATAATTGATCATGCGGCGATCTGACGAGAGAAGAGAGGAATGAAATTATTTAGAGACATGTTTTAGCGGGTCCCTTCATAGTCCCTGCCACCTGGTTTGAATTATTTGTGACAGGTCGAGCAGCGTGTGGCCGAAGAACCGGGTTGGTTGACTATGAGACAAAATTCAGTAGTGCTCTAGGATAAATTATAAATGTTATCAATCACGTCTGCGCTTGTTCGCTCTGACTTCATATACATCAATCACTGCTTGTTGTGTTTGCTTGTTTTTGTGTTCGCTTCCCGCGCTTCTTTTTTTTTATCATTTGTCATCGGTCTCAACACTTTTGCTTACGTTTTCATAGCGGAATATTTCGCCGACCTTATCTGCCACGCTGTCACAGCCTTACATAGCAGCTCCTATGCATCGCTTTTTCTTAACAAGTTACTGTTCTTATGTTGAACATCATCGACCAAGATTTTCCGAAAAGATTCGCGTCTAAAGTAAGTCCTTCATACTTCCACTCACGTAAAGCTTGTCTGCAGGGAAGAATTAGATTTGAACCTTGCCTGTGCAGTAAACGCGTAGATGTATGGTCGTCATTATATGCCCTATTAACTGTGATTACACATGATATAATAAAATAAATGAAATGGACGCCAAGAGATGCATCCGCCGGCAGGGCTTATGAATGTGCGCAAAGAGGTAACAACTAACTTTTTCGGCCGTTCAAAAGGCGCTGTTTTAAACGGCGATTTATTTAACGGCGGATGTATCTCTTTGCGTCCCTTTCGTTTACTTTCCAATATCAGTTAATACGGCATAACAGTGACCGATGGTTCATTTGGACGTTGTTCCTCCAGCTAGGCAGCGGATCACAAAAGAATAATAATTTAATGAGTGTGAACATTGATTAGGCGTTTCGAGTGATGCAGTAGGTGTAACCAGAATATTTGGCCAGTTGCGCACGCACTGAGTATTTCTTACAATACCTCGTTGAAAAACAGAATAAGCTCCCGGTTGCGTGACTTGCGGTCAAATGCTGCTAGTCTATAAATTTGCAAAAAAAAAAAAAAAACAAAGCATAGGAATCTATAACTCTGAACACTGACTCCTTGGGATAGGGTTCGAGAATTCAGCATATCATTCAATGTACCCCTAAGAAGAGTATCCTGTGATTGTGAAAATAGAGGTTTCGCATTGTAAGATACGCTGAAGAAGAAGGATTTCAATACATAGGCCTTGAAGGTTTGGCTCGAAGAGGGAACGGCATCAGTGCGGCCAAAACAAAAAAAAAGTGATGATTAAAGACCATCGTAGAGGAAAAATGGGTGCTTGAAACTTTCGAGCTCCTGAACGTTGATGGGACTAGTTTCGAAACTGCCATCCCTTGCATGGCAGTTTCGGCATGTGATCTCAAGCATCATGTGATCTTAACGCAGCGGGTTTATTAACTCAAAGGAAAATTTATACGAACTGGACATACCCCTCTACAGGCTCGTAGCCAGGAATTCTTTCCCGGGGGGGGGGGGGGGGGCACTTCCTGAAGACCTTGAGGAAAGCACCCATTTTTCAGTAATTTTTGCCCCCCCCCCCTCCCTCCCATAAAAAATTTCCGAGAGGGGCCGGGGCCCCTAGCCTGCCCCTTCCCCCTCCAACCTTCCCCTTCTGGCTGCAGGCCTGCCCCTGTAACAATAGCAAACGTTTTAAAAGTATGCTTGATTGTTTCAAGATTACCGTTTAAGTGAATGTTCAGATTTTATTGCAACGATAACGCATATATTAGTACCATAAGGCATCTTTTAGATGCTCTTTTCTTTCTTTTGTTATTTCACGTCACTGACGCAAAATTCGTGAGGGCAAAGTAACCGAAGTGCGCGCTGGCTTAGTTTCTTCACACCAAACGATTTATGAGGGGAAGAGAACGGGGCAGAATTCAGGAATGTAGCGAAACGGCCTTGTTGGTCAGTCATAGTCGGAATGTTATCTGGATAGCGCAACGAAACGTGGACACAAGAAGAAGCGAAGAAGGCGAGACAAGCGCTTGTATCGTCGTCTGCGTGGGGGTCGTTGCAGCACCTTTGTCAGCGTTTGTCTCCTACATTAAAATCTTAAAATCTCCAAGTATAACCAACGGTATGTCTTTCTCTTGGTTAAAACCCACAACCTGTCTTATAAAATTTCATGTGTCTATTCTCACCGTTCATGGGTCGATATAAACTGTGAATCACGTTAAGAGCATACCCGCATACCACAAGCAGTGGTATGCGGGTATGCGCCACATGTGACTGGAGGAAAGGGTTTCACGACGTACACGACAGGCATGTCAGTTTATTCATGTCATGACTTGTGATTCGTGTGGGTCATACACTCATGTCCTCCTATGCCGATTTTGTGATATATCAAGTTAAGGATACGGCCACGAGAGCGCCCAGACATAGATAGATAGATAGATAGATAGATAGATAGATAGATAGATAGATAGATAGATAGATAGATAGATAGATAGATAGATAGATAGATAGATAGATAGATAGATAGATAGACAGACAGACAGACAGACAGACAGACAGATAGATAGATAGATAGATAGATAGATAGATAGATAGATAGATAGATAGATAGATAGATAGATAGATAGATAGATAGATAGATAGATAGATAGATAGATAGATAGATAGATAGATAGATAGATAGATAGATAGATAGATAGATAGATCTCAGTTACGACGAACCTCAGTTCCCGCAAAACGTAGGGACATCCAGTGGGTGCGATGAATACAAAAAAAAAAGAACAAAGAAAAGAAAAATCTAGTCACGCGTTTTTAGAAATGCGAGGGAATTGCACTTTTGCTGGTTGATGTAGGTAATGGAAGCTTGGGTAGCAAATCTCACCCATTTCTTTTTTCTTTTTCCGTTCGGTGATGGCTCCTAGCTATACTTCGAATATAAAAGGTATTCCACTGATTGAAGAAGAGAAAGAGCAGAGGAAGGCAGGGAGGTTAACCAGAAGTTTGCATCCGGTATGCTACCCTGCACTGGGGTTGGGGAATAGGGGGTTGAAAGCGAGAGGAGAGAAAATAAATAATAAGAAAAAACAAAACAACAAAAAAAAAAAAACAATCACCACCACACACACACAAGAGCGTTCCGCTCAGAGGCGCTCTGACAGGCCAGTGGATCGCAGAAGGCGAGTAGTGCTTGTAAAGCCTTCTTCTGCGACGTTATGTCCGGACGATGGCGTAAAAGCCCTTTCTTCTGATAGAGGCTGGTCGTCTATCTTGTTGAGAGCATGGCAAAGAGATTGTCTCTGTGTTCTATACTTCGGACAGGTCACACAGAACATGCCGAATCGTTCTTCGTCGCCGCAGTGTTCACAGGCGGTGGAGTCGGCCATCCCTATGCGAAATGCATACGCATGGGTAAACGCGACGCCCAGCCATAATCTACAGAGAACGGTGGCGTCCACCTCGGCGAAGTCTTGATGGCAGTCGAAGGCTTAACGTTGGATCAAAGGTGTGTAGTCGTGCATGCATGAAATGTGGCTCATTCCAATTTGACATGGTGCATTGGCGAGCGAGCATGCGGAGCTTCCGAGCAGCGTCTGTCCTAGAAAGAGGTATCGACAGGTCGCGGTCCTCTGTATGGGCTGAACGGGCAGCTTGATCGGCCCGTTCATTGCCGATAATCCCACAGTGACTTGGTAGCCATTGAAATGTAATGCAGTGTCCTTTCTCGTGAGGTGGTGGAACATCTCGGCAGTCTCAAATACCAATTGTTCGTGCGGACCGCGGCGTAAAGTCGACAGTAGAGACTGCAGTGCCGCCTTGGAGTCGCAGAAAATCGTCCACCTTTTTCTCATTTGGTCGTTTAATGAAAAGCAGCGCGGCGCGAAGCGCTGTGAGCTCTGCTGCCGTCGATGGTTGTTGGGTGAGCCGTCCTGAACTTGATAGTTGTGGCGATCGTTGGAATCACGACCGCCGCTGTTGAACTGCTCGGTAGGACGGAGCCGTCAGTGTAGACGTGAGTCGAGTCGTGATACTTCTCGTACAATAGAAGTAAGCGAGCTGTTTAAGAGCTGGTGCTGACAGATCTTGTTTTTTCTGGACGCCTGGTATTGTCAGGTTGAGGACTGGTTGTTTCAGGCACCATGGAGGAACCGAAGGTCTCGCCGCCGGTGTGAAGCCAGTCGGTAGAGAGTCGCCGTGTGCGGTTACTGTTCGGCAAAAGGAGGTGCGTGGTCTGTCCGCTGGTAGAGAGGCTAGTGGTGGTGTGGTTGGCCGGGCAAGATGCCTTATGTGGGTCCTCAGTGCTTCACACCTCAATGTGAGTCTTTATGAGGTGGTCCTTGGCGATGGCTATGGTCCGCCGCTGTGAAGCACTTTGAGGCAGGCCTAAACAAATCCGGAGGGTCTGGGCCTGAAACACTCTGTAGCAGCGTCGACTTGTCCTTGTTTGCGTTAGTTAATGGCAGGCAAACTGTATCGCAGGAAACCGAGAAACAGCACCCTGTACAGTTTGTAACATAGCACTGGGCGACATTCCCCAAGTCTTTCCAGCGAAAAACTTGAAGAGGTGAGAAATGCCTGCCAACCGCTTTTCAGGTACGAGACGTGAGGACTCCATGATAGTTCTCTGTCTATTATGACACCCAGGAACTTGTGTGATCGACAATACGGTATACTTGACCATTGATTGATACACTGTAGTTAGACATTGGTTTGCGCGTAAATGCCAGAAGAGCACACTTTCCGGTAGAAATTTCCAGGCCTCGATCACGGAGGTACAGAGCAACTTGAGTGGCTGCTCTCTGGATTCTCGCTCGCAGCTGCAGGGCGAGTTACCGCAGATGTCCAGACGCAGATATCATCTGCGTAAGTTGACAAACAACAGTGCTTGGCAGGTGTGTATGGAGAGCAATCAGCGTAAGATTGAACAGCACAGGGCTGAGCACACCGCCCTGGGGAACACCACGATAACTGTAATGTAGGGAAGTGTCCCCGTCCTCCGTGATCACAAAAAAGGATCGCATGCAGAGGTAGCTGCGTATCCATTTGAACATTCGACCGCCCACTCCGACGTCTTCTAGCGCGGCAAGGACGGCTTCATGAGTAACGTTGTCATAGGCCCCTTTGACGTCGAGGAACAAGAAGCGCAAAGACGCTTGCGGCCTTTCCTCGTGCTCCACGAAGGTGATTAGGTCGATGACGCTATCAATTGATGATCGACCACGGCGAAAGCCGCCATGGTACCTGGGTAGATGTTATTGTATTCCATGTACCACTCCAGGCGTCCGAGGATCATCCTCTCCATCACTTTGCCCACGCAACTTGCCAATGCGATCGGACGATAAGATGCCAGTTCAGCGGTGACTTGCCAGGCTTCAACAGTGGTACCAAACGACTTGTTTTCCACTTAAGGGGAGTGTGCCCTCCTGCCAAGATTTTTATATAGCTCAAGCAGAGCAAGTCTCGCGCGCTCACCCAGATGACACAGGGCTCTGTAGGAGATTCCGTCAGGTCCTGGCGCTGACGAACGTTTGCACGAAGCGAGCGCTGCCTTCAGTTCTTGATGAGAAGGGGAGGGGTCCATGCGGGGTCACGTGGTGGTGGACGCTGTTCGAAAGTTGTAAACTGTCGGGGCTGTAGTTGTCCATTAATCTGGCGCAGAATTCTTCTGCTACGTCAATATCTGGTCGCTTTTGGTAAATGCCTAACGCCTTGAATGGAGACCTCTGAACGGGGATGACCGCAAACCTCGTACCGTCCTCCATACTGCGATAATGGCTTACGAGGGTCGAGCGACTCGCAGAAGCAGTCCAGCGTTGGAATTCGACCTTATCCAACCGGCGCTGGATCTTTTTCTGCATACGTCTGGCAGTCCGTAAATCGTCAATGGCCTTCGTGCGTCGGTACCTCCTTTCAGCACGTCGCCGGATTGCGCGAAGTCTCTCCAACTCTAGGTCGAAGTCCGTGAATTTCGAAGAGCAGTTGAAGGTACGCACAGACTCCTGTACAGTGCTCTTGATTGCCTGTTCCAGTCTAGTATGTCTTGACATTGATCTTCCATTCGAGACTCAAATTTCGTCCAGTCCACTCTTCGTATCGTGTCGTGTATCTTGGAAGGTGACAATCCTCTAATCTTGACGTATGTGGGAATATGGTCACTCCCATGCGTTTCTATGTCCGTGAACCACCCCGCATGCCTCACTAAGCTTCGTGAAACAAAAGCCAAGTCGAGACAGCTGCTGTATGTGGAGCCACGTAAAAAAGTAGACTGCCATCATTCAACAACAAAGTTCATTATCGGAGGCGAAAGACACCAAATTTCTGCCTTTCACGTCGTCTTCGGGCTTCCCATAGAGTATGAGGGCGTTAAAATCCCGATGATAACACATGGATCCGGGCTGATGATAGGATATCTCGTAATCTTTTATGATCAAACGACTTGATGGTGATAGGTATGCGCCCACAACTGTAATGGTAAGTCTCTTCTTTTTCACTCTTAACATACATATTGATTATCATCATGAGGTGGTACAGGCTGAAGGATGTAAGTGAGATCGCGGCGAATGAACACCAGAACCTTGCTTCTTTCAGTAATGGCAGACGACATAAAAGGTTCGTATCCAGAAAGTCTTATTGCACTGGATAATTCGGCTCGCAGATGACGATTACGGGAAACTTATTGGCGTACACGAATCGGCCGAAAAACAGCAATGCGCGATCTCAGTCCTCTGGCATTCCACTGAAATATTGCTGCATTCCGCCTCATCCCTGAAGGCATCGGTGACTGAGCCATGGTCTATTCAAGGGCTCCAGCACCGGACTGAGAGCGTCCAGTACTGAAGGCACTTCTAGCTGACGTCGTCTTCATGTTGCCTAACAACATGCTAATTGCGTTCATCAATGATCGCAGAATCGCTACCACTTGGTGATTCTGTGCCATGGCCGTTGTAGCATCTTGCACTTTGGTTGAGGCTCCCGCTGCTGTGGCTTCTCTACTGGTCGCGTTCCTTAAGGGGTGGCCATTCCTTGTTGAGAGAG